>NC_086099.1:105944816-106245235 GCF_963921235.1 Mobula hypostoma | reverse complement strand
GTCTTTGAAGGTGTGGAAGGAAGCCGGATACCTGAAGGAAAACACAGAACATGATAAGGAGAATGTTGAAAACACGCAACCTCCTCACAATAGCTTCCAGGACTGGGTTCAAACCAAGGCCATGGGAACTGTACAGCAGCAGTACTACGTAGGAGCTGGATGACTCTGACTGCCTCCTCTGCTGATTGGTTTTGTTCTCCTCAATGCTATTCTTGGTAATAGGAGTAAAATATTAGGTTATCATTAAAGAACCCCAGGGTCAAACCCATCACTCACAGACTGGCCAGACTCTATGTATTTTCTAGAAATGTTCCTTGCCAAACAGAATTTGCTGGATGTTTCCAAGGTAATGGTCTGTGTACAAAGGCAGAACAAACATTTGAAACTCACCATTCTCAGCCCAAAACGATAGGTCTTCATTCTTCTCCATAAATGCCGCCTGGCATGCTGAGTTCCTCCAGCATTTTGTGTGTTGCTCCTTTTCAACAAATGTGTCTTTTACACAATATTATATCATTTTTCCAGCATTTTGTGCCATGCTTTTGTTGAAATAGCAACAGATAAACTGGATAACTCTAGCAAAAATTTGTCTCATTGCGGCCTTGTTTATTATGACCACATTGTGAGGGCTAGTGTACTACAACACTAAAATACCAAACATATTCGAGGTCAGTAGGCTGCACCTCTGATTACCTAACCTGCCAGTATTCCCAGCACATGGATGCGTACTTTTGTCACATACTGAACCAAGGACACACTTTGTTTTTGTCCTCTCAGCTTTATTCAACCATAGTCGGTGCATCTAACTGGCCCCCTTAATTTGGATGGAGTAACCAACCTTCACTAAAGAGATAAATGAAGCCAACTGGAGCGTTGGCTCCTTCATTAAAATCATTTTGATTGATTTACATGTAGTCAACACATTCCTAAAATTTTAAAAATTTGTTTGAAATAATTTTTAAATTAAAATATTGTCTAAGTATCTTTCCACTGTTCCCACCCATCTCCAATGGTCAGACATTTAGAATGATTGAGAAGACAGAAGGCCATCCAAGCAATTTGGTGCTAGGGCTCTGGTTTCTCTGCCTGAGGCCAATTCACAGAAAGACACAGGGAGCTGCACAGCCCCACAAAAGAATGTTTTATAAACAACAGAACTCCCTTTAGAATTTGTACCATATATATTAAATTGCAATTCCAATGTACAATATAATACTTTCACTGAAATATTCAGAAAATTTCATTTGATACAGAGATTGCAAACTTTCTATCGATACAAACTTTCTATTGAGCTAAGTGCAACTACTATTTGAATTTACAATTATTTGAAGCCTGAAAACGATATGGGTGTCCTAGGATAGGTTTTATATTGCAAGTCAACGGTTTATGAACCAATTTAAGTTCGAGAACATCTAGTAACAACATCTGAAAACTGACTGGGTTGGGTCATATTTATAGAAACTGTTTTGGAAAATTAAATTTATAGAGGATGAGGAGAGTTCATGAAGATGGATTTATACCAAGGATCCATGACCAAAGAACATCTTTATTCACCATATAGATTTACATTATTTAGGAATTTGCTATGGCGTGTTGCCATGATGTTCAACATCCAACAATTTTAAAGAATAAAGAATTGTATAAATAAAATTTAGAGGTTAAACTATGGCTATGAAATATATAAATAGCAGCATGTATTTACAATGTAAACAGCATTGTAAACAACATCATAAAGTATGGTTTAAAGTATTTACAGTCCAGTACAATGACAGAGGATAGACCAATTCCAATTGGTTTATTGGTTTGCCAATTGGGTTTTTAGCTGGTATATGCCGTCTTCATCAGGGATGATGCCCGGGCATGTCTAGTCTGGTGGTATTTAAGGAGCTAAGAAGGAGCATTGGGGAGCCAAGTCTGGGTTAAAACTTAAGGTTTGTATCAGCCCAGGATGCCATATGAGTGGCAATGATGATCTGCACACAAATGTGTCAATGCTATCAATGTATTGAACAAGTACTGCATGAAACTACTATGGAGACAGAGCCATGCAATGTGTTTTTGCACTTGTATATTTTTCATGAAACTTCTATTTTGAAATACAAAAAATGAAAAAAAAGTCCCTGTTTCTAAGATGATGTACTATCCACCTATCACCTGAGACACCTCACTCACATGATTTAGCCTCATAACAGGGGGTCTTGATTCTTCAAATCTCAACACACCCAATCCAGGATCGTTGGCCCTTCCTGTCTAACAAATCCCTGGACCGTCTTACCTATTTCGCCTGAGATTTTATTTCTTATTTGTCCTGGAATGTTAAAGTGTGCAAAGGACAAGAAGTTCAATGTATCTACTACTGTTGAATTTCGCTGCTGAATTTTTGACAGGTCAATTGTCAAGATGATCATTGCTGCACTCTGTTACACACCATCTACAATGGAAAAGTATTTCTTGTTTAGTGTTTCAAAAGTAATTTGTACCACTCTGAGTTTTCGGATATCAAGTCTGGGATAAGTGGTGAACTTATACAGAGAGGTCAATTTTCCTCCAAGCTCCTGATATTGATGGATAATTCCTTACAGAGGAATAAGGATATAAGTTGCTTTTCAGCCAAATGTATCTTGCTGCCACTGTAGTGTAGCAGTTAGCACAACTTGGGGTGTAGGAATTTAGAGTTCAATTTCAATGTCCTCTGTAAAAATATTTGTATTTTCTTCCCATGTGTATGTTGGTTTTCTCTGGGTGCTCCAGTTTCCCCCGCATTCCAGTGATGTACTGGTTAGTAGGTTAAATGGTCGTTGTAAATTGTCCAGTGATTAGGCTGGGAGTTAAATCGGTGGGCAGCACAGCTCGGAGGGCAAGAAGAGCCCGTTCTATGCTGTTTCTTTCTATGAATGAAAGAATCCTTCATATGGACAGCTCAACAACTCACCCTGCTGGAGAGTGTTGAAGTTTAAAGATTTTCCGAACTCACAGGGACTAAATATGCAGTCTGCTCCTCATTTTGGTTGCAACTGTTTGCCCCCAATTATTCTGAAAATAATTTCAATTTGCTATAGGAGATATTACAATACAAGAGAGCAGGATACAACAATTTTCCATCACAGCACTGACAACCTAGTTCAGCAAGATGAAGATTGAGGTCTTCCATTTGAAGAGGGCCACGATTCTTGACTGTCTCTATCTCAACACATATGACTGTCCACCAGTTTCCCAACACTGTGAGAAAGTTCAGTGTTCAAAATTGAAAGTAAATTTTATTATCAAAGTACATATATGTCACCATATACAACCCTCAGATTCATTTTCTTGTAACAGTAATTACAACAGAATCAATGAACTGCCGCCAAACTAGCACTTTCAACAAGACTGCAGAAGACAACAAACTGCAAATGCAAAAAGAAGAAACAATAATATTAATAAATAAGCAACAAATATTGAGAACATGAGATGAAGTGTCCTTGAAAGTGAGTCCATTGATTGTGGGAATGTTTCAATGATGGGGCAAGTGAAGTTCAGTGAAGTTATTCCCTTCGGTTCAAGAGCCTGATGGCTGAGGGGTTAACTGTTCCTAAACCTGGTGGTGGGAGTCCTGCTGCTCTTAGAACATAGAACATAGAATAGTACAGCACAGTACAGGCCCTTTGGCCCACAATGTTGTGCCGACCCTCAAACCCTGCCTCCCATATAAGCCCCCCACCTTAGATTCCTGTCTAGTAGTCTCTTAAACTTCACTAGTGTATCTGCCTCCACCACTGACTCAGGCAGTGCATTCCACACACCAACCACACTCTGAGTAAAAAACCTTCCTCTAATATCCCCCTTGAACTTCCCACCCCTTACCTTAAAGCCATGTCCTCTTGTATTGAGCAGTGGTGCCCTGGGGAAGAGGTGCTGGCTATCCACTCTATCTATTCCTCTTATTATCTTGTACACCTCTATCATGTCTCCTCTCATCCTCCTTCTCTCCAAAGAGTAAGGCCCTAGCTCCCTTAATCTCTGATCATAATGCATACTTTCTAAACCAGGTAGCATCCTGGTAAATCTCCTCTGTACCCTTTCCAATGCTTCCACATCCTTCCTATAGTGAGGTGACCAGAACTGGACACAATACTCCAAGTGTGGCCTAACCAGAGTTTTATAGAACTGCATCATTACATCGCGACTCTTAAACTCTATTCCTCGACTTCTGAAAGCTAACACCCCATAAGCTTTCTTAACTACCCTATCCACCTGTGAGGCAACTTTCAGGGATCTGTGGACATGTACCCCCAGATCCCTCTGCTCCTCCACACTACCAAGTATCCTGCCATTTACTTTGTACTCTGCCTTGGAGTTTGTCCTTCCAAACTGTACCACCTCACACTTCTCCGGGTTGAACTCCATCTGCCACTTCTCAGCCCACTTCTGCACCCTATCAATGTCTCTCTGCAATCTTTGACAATCCTCTACACTATCTACAACACCACCAACCTTTGTGTCATCTGCAAACTTGCCAACCCACCTTTCTACCCCCACATCCAGGTCATTAATAAAAATCACGAAAAGTAGAGGTCCCAGAACAGATCCTTGTGGGACACCACTAGTCACAATCCTCCAATATGAATGTACTCCCTCCACCACCACCCTCTGCCTTCTGCAGGCAAGCCAATTCTGAATCTACCTGGCCAAACTTCCCTGGATCCCATGCCTTCTAACTTTCTGAATAAGCTTACCGTGTGGAACCTTGTCAAATGCCTTACTAAAATCCATATAGATCACATCCACTGCACTACCCTCATCTATATGCCTGGTCACCTCCTCAAAGAACTCTATCAGGCTTGTTAGACACGATCTGCCCTTCACAAAGCCATGCTGACTGTCCCTGATCAGACCATGATTCTCTAAATGCCTATAGATCCTATCTCTAAGAATCTTTTCCAACAGCTTTCCCACCACAGACGTAAGGCTCACTGGTCTATAATTACCCGGACTATACCTACTACCTTTTTTGAACAAGGGAACAACATTCGCCTCCCTCCAATCCTCCGGTACCATTCCCGTGGACAACGAGGACACTTATTCCTTCTTCCTGATAGTAGCAGCAAGAAGAGAGCATGTCCTGTGTGGGGGTGGTCCCTGATGATGGATGCTGCTTTCCTGTGACAATGTTTCATGTAGATGGGCTCAATGGTGGGGAGGGCTTTACCTGTGATAGAGAAGCCCTCCGATATCCGCTACTTTTTTTAGGATTTTCCATTCAGAGAGAAAGATAGTAAGAATCAAAAATGAAGGCACTCCACAACTTCAATTGTCATTTATCGACCTATTCCACCCCCACCTCCCAACTTTGTTCTGATCAGGAATTGCTCCTTGACGACTGCATTTACAGCCACAGAGTCAGCAGCTTCTGGCACACCAATTCACCAATGATGTAATTTTTCTCTTCATTCTCCTTTTTATCTTCTTTTCCTCTGTGCTGCTGTAACTCTGTGCATCAATAGTGCGTGTGTGTGTGTTCTGAGAGTAAAAGAAGAAAAGAAAAGTCGAAGAACTGCAAATGTTAGAATTCTGAAATAGAACCATGGTGAAAATACTCAGCAAACCAGCCAGCATATGTAGAAGGAGAAACAGTTAACCTTTCAAGTTCAGGACCATTCATCAAACTATGAAAGAGAGAAAACATTTAAGGTACAGAGAAGTGGTAGAGAGACAATGGGTGGAACAAAGAGAATACCTCTGAAGGTGTGAGACCAGATGACCTAATGTGGCAGATAAGGGAAAGATTAAATTAAGCTTTTATATCTGAAATGTTTGCTAATGTAATGCTGTGGATCATTTCCAGCAGGTCAGAGTGAAAAAGGAAAAAAAAAGAAAAACTGAACTAAAACGGTGGCAGGCAGAAATAATCTCCTCTGATAGAGAAGTAAATATAGAGTTGTCTAATTTGGAGAACTTCAAAACTTCTGGTACAAGCTTTCGACTCTGAGTCCTGTCATTGGAGGTGATTATGCATGTTTAGAGAAGAAAAGATTCAAGAAATTTTTCAAAACCACTTGAAGAAGTTTAGCAGTCTCTCTGACATTTGATTCCCTGGACCATTGTCTGTGGAAAATGGAGAAAGAACAGTCTGGGCATTATTTGCAACTTTCAGACTGTATTTCAGGAGTACATGAAAGCTCCTTCAAAACTACCCACTGACCCACCTTATCAAATATTTCTTGCTCTGCCTGTAGCAGTGTCTGTGGGTCCAATATTAGTCTCCTCAGCCAGCACAGACTAAGCCATTCCCTACTCTGAGGGAAAGATTTCAGATTTTGTTTTGTTCCCTTCAGTGGAAGATCACTAGAGGGCATCAGCTCAACAGAATCAATTAGCTTGCACAGTACTTATCATTCAGAACTCTTATCTAGATCAGAATGACCACAATCTTTATTGAGTACTATATTTAGTTCTTTCTTAAATTACACTATGGATATTGCCACAAACAGGAAAGGTTGCCAGGCTAAGTCTTTATTCCTTGGAACATAGGAAAATGAGGGATGACCTTATAGGAATGTTTAAAATTATGACATGCATAGATAATTTGGATGACGACAGTCTTTTTCCCAGTAATCCAAAGCTAGGGGGCTTAGACTTCGGGAGAGAGGAGAAAGATGGGCAAATTTTACATGCCGAGGCTGTGAGTATTTGGAAAGAGCTGCCAGAGGAAGTGCTTGCAGGTACAATAGCATCAATTAAGGAGCACTTGGATAGGTACATGGAGAGTAGGGATCAGAGGCGTATGGAGCAAACAAAGAAAAGTGGGACAAGCTGGGTGAGCACTGTGGTCTGCATGGATATCTTGTGCCACAGGGCTTGTAGCTATGCTCTATAACCCCACGGCAGTCTGCAATGTCCAGTTCCAGTGCTTATACAAAACTTCCCTCTCCTTGTTTCTATGATCATTGTTATTCTCTGAGAGTAACTCTTTGTGATACAGGATTTATGTTTTCATGTTCACAAGTTCAAAGTTCACAGTAAATTTCTTATCAAAGTACATATATGTCACCATATACAACCCTGAGATTCATTTTCATGCAGGCATACACAGTAATCCATAATAGTATCAACAGAAGACCACGCCCACAGGGTGTTCAACCAGTGTGCAAAAGATAACAAGCTGTGAAAATGCAAAATATAAAAAAGAAAGAGCAAAAATAAATAAATAAGCAATAAATATCAATAACATGAGATGAAGAGTCCTTGAAAGTGAGACCATGGACTGTGGGGCAAATAAAATTGAGTGAAGTTATCTTCTCATTCAAGAACCTGATGGTTCTGGGGTAAGAACTGTTGCGGAACCTGGTGGTGTGAGTCCTGAGGCTCCTGTGCTTTCTTCCTGATGGCAGCCACAACAAAAGAAAATGATGGTGGAGGTTCATGATGGTGGATGCTGCTTTCCTGCGACAATGCTCGGTGTAGATGTGCTCAATAGTGAGGAGGGCTCTACCTGGGATGGAATGGGCTGTATCCATTACTTTTTGTAGAAATTTCTCTTCAAGGGCATTAGTGCTTCCATACCAGGCTGTGATGCAGTCAGTCAATATACTCAACACCACACAGAGAAACATAGAAAACCTACAGCACAATACAGGCCCTTCGGCCCACAGAGTTGTGCCGAACATGTCGCTACCTTACTGGGCTTACCTATAGCCCTCTACTTTTCTAAGCTCCATGTACCTATCTAAAAGTCTCTTTAAAGACCCTATTGTATCCGCCTCCACCACCGTTGCTGGCAGCCTATTCCACGTACTCACCACTCTCTGAGTAAAACACTTACCCGTGACATCTCCTCTGTACCTATTCCCCAGCACCTTAAACCTGTGTCCTCTTGTGGCAGCCATTTCAGCCCTGGGAAGAAACCTCTGACTATCCACACGATCAATGCCTCTCATCATCTTATACACCTCTATCAGGTCACCTGTCATCCTCTGTTGCTCCAAGGAAAAGAGGCCGAGTTCACTCAACCTATTCTCATAAGGCATGCTCCCCAATCCAGGCAACATCCTTGTAAATCTCCTGTGCACTCTTTCTATATTTTCCACATCCTTCCTGTCGTGAGGTGACTTGAACTGACCACAGTACTCCAAGTGGGGTCTGTCCAGGGTCCTATATAGCTGCAACATTACCTCTCGGCTCCTAAATTCAATTCCACGATTGATGAAGACCAATACACCATACGCCTTCTTAACCACAGAGTCAACCTACGCAGGTGCTTTGAGCATCCTATGGACTCGGACCACAAGATCCCTCTGATCCTCCACACTGCCAAGAGCCTTACCATTAATACTATATTCTGCCATCATATTTGACTTACCAAAATGAGTCACTTCACACTTATCTGGGTTGAACTCCATTTGCCACTTCTCAGCCCAGTTTTGCATCCTATCAATGTCCCACTGTAACTTCTGACAGCCCTCCACACTATCCACAACACCTCCAACCTTTGTGTCATCAGCAAACTTAATAACCCAACCCTCCACTTCCTCATCCAGGTCATTTATAAAAATCACAAAGAGTAAGGGTCCCAGAACAGATCCCTGAGGCACCCACTGGTGACCAACCTCCATGCAGTATATGAGCTGTCTACAACCACTCTTTGCCTTCTGTGGGCAAGCCAGTTCTGGATCCACAAGGCAACATCCCCTTGGATCCCATGCCTCCTTACTTCCTCAATAAGCCTTGCATGGGGTACCTTATCAAATACCTTGCTGAAATTCATATACACTACATCTACTACTCTTCCTTCATCAATGTGTTTAGTCACATCCTCAAAAAATTCAGTCAGGCTCGTAAGGAACGAACTGCCTTTGACAAAGCCATGCTGACTATTCCTAATCATATTATGCCTCTCCAAATGTTCATAAATCCTGCCTCTCAGGATCTTTTCCATCAACTTACCAACCACTGAGGTAAGACTCACCGGTCTATAATTTCCTGGGCTATATCTACTCCCTTTCTTGAATAAAGGAACAACATTCGCAACCCTCCAATCCTCCAGAACCTCTCCCGTCCCCACTGATGATGCAAATTTGTCAAAATTTCAGACATCAAGCCAAATCTTTGCAAGTTTCTAAGAAAGTGGAGGCACTGCTATGCTTTTGTCATAATGGCACATACATGCTGGCCCAGGACAGACTCTTTGAAATGAAACTTGCTTACTTACTGCACATCACACCTCAGGCGTTTAGGGCAGCAATGAAGGTCCTCCATCTCTGTTCATAGTTTCCCTCATCATGCCAAAAACTTTCTCTCAGTTTTCACTACTGTCAGTAATGCAAGCCCCAGATGGAGGCTCAGGAATACTGGCACACTCAGATGCAGAAGGATTCTTCATTGCTTTTTCCCTAATAATGTTGTTTTACCTGTCAGAGTTGATAGCCCTGAGATGAAGCCCTGGACCTGGAGAACCTGCAGCTGAAATCATTTGACTTGTTTGGCATGGGTGACCATACCAAGAGCCAAAGTATAAAGCCCTGACCTCAGCCAACATAGCTCTCTGGGTCATTGAGGCACGCAAGCCTCCAAATTCAACGACAGGTTTGTGCTCCTCTTGGAGATCTGAAGTGATAATACCAGGGAATTTAAAGTTGCTGACCCTCTCCATCTCTGATCACTCAAAGAGGATTGGCTCATGGACTTTTGGTTTTGTCCTGCTGAAGTCAATAATCAGCTCTTTGCTTTTGCTGATATTGAGTAAGAGGTTGTTGCCGTGGCAGCACTCAGTCACATTTTCAATCTCCCTCCTATATGCTCAATATACAGTCAGGTGTAAATTTCTAAGAAGAGAGGCTGGATTTATTGTGTTTTTCTCATAGGCAGGTCAGTTACACCAGTAATTACACTTGTGGCTCCTCATTAATGCATTAATTTTAGTTACCATAAAACCTGAGCTTCTGCCAATGCTTGTGTCCTTAATGTGAGGCTGAGATTGAAATTTACAATTTAGATGACTAGGACTTTTAACTTTACAGCTTTTTGGAGATTCCAGGTTACACATTAGACAAATACTTTTGTAAGGGGTTTCTTCTTTCATGTTGTTTGCTAAGGCTAATAAAATGGCTTCTTTGTTATGTTATAATAAAATGACTTCTCTGTAATGTTAACCGCTGAGTTAACGGTAGCGGCTTGTTTGGGTTATAATTACTGATAACGGGAACTGTATTCATTTGCTAACCAATTGGGATAGATGTTATTCTTTCTTGTGTGTTTGTAAGCTATTGTTTTCGCGGGCTTTGGGCGGAAGCCGTGATGGGGACAGAGAGAGGAGACGCGATGAGACAGATACTGTAAGCTGGGTGAGGATTGGACCCAAGAGGCAGCCTGAAGCCCAGGGCTTTTTGGAAGGAGAACCGAAGAGGAAGGACATGCTGGACATGCTCTGGTCGACCACCGTGGTTGGTTCCAGGCGCGGGTCAAGGAGGTCGGAGGAGATCAAATGGTGGAAATAGGACTCCATTAATTGAGCTCCAATGGTTGTGCACAAAGTGGTTGAACTTTGATAAGTTTGGCGCCTTTTACTTTCCTTTTATATCTCTATTAATTACATATTTCCAGTAAGATCTATTAAGTGTAATCATTTAATCACATATGGTGTATTGTCTGTTATTTGGCAGGGTGGGGTACATCACACAGCATCCACACAAACTTGATTGCCCAGTTTGGTGGGGCCGAAGGCTGCTCCTGCTAGACGAAAGCGAGCTGAGTGAGCCTGAGGCTCACCAGGGGGCTACACTATCAATAGCTTTGCAACTAATTTAAACTGTGTTGAAATCCCATTTTCATATCTCATTTGCCTTATGGGTGTCACAAATAGTATAGATAGGACTCTTTGCCCAGGGCGGAAAAGTCAGATACGAGAGGGCAGCACATTCAATGAAAGGGGAAATGTTCAAGGGAGATTTATGAGTCAAGTGTTTTATGGACAATGGTAAGTGCCTGGAACATGTGGCCAGGTGGGGTAGAAGAAACAGAAATGACAGCAATGTTTAAGAGGTACCTAGACAGGCATGCGGACAGGAAGAGAATGAAAGGATGTGAACCATGCGCAGGAATCACGATCAGCATAGACATCGTGCAGCAAAAAGCCTGTTTCTGTTCAGTATTGTTCTAGATTCTACATTCATATATGACACAGAAGAGGCCATTTAATCCATTGAGTTTATGTTAGTGCTCAGTGTGATCACATTCTCTTATTCCATGTGACCTATTCTCATTCACCATCTCCACCAGAATCTCCAGCCATCCACCCACTGGAGATAAATTATAGTAGGCAATTATAGTAGCCGGTATATCTGCAGCACAGAGGGAAAAAAAGCACCCAGAAGAAGCCCATGAAGTAATAGGGACAAGGTGCAAACTCTACTCAGGTCATAGACCCATAAATGAGCCTCATGAATTTGCAGGAAATATCCTCAGATATTCAATCTAGGCTGATGCACTTTGTACTGACTGGAACAACTCCTTGGACTAGAGCTGTAATTGGTAAATAGATAAATCGGTTTATTATAGTCAATGTACTGACTTTGCATGTCAGCCATACAGATTATTTTATTAAAACCATGTATTGAGTTGGTACAGGGGGAACAGCAACTGAATGCAGAATAGAGTCCAAGAGTGCAAGAGTACAGACAATAATGTGCTGACACCCTTGCACTTTATCCTCATGTCCAGTGTCAGAGATACTTGCTCAGCTACCTGATTGGCCTTTGTAGCTTATTACATAAAATGTAGTCATACTTTGTGTTTTCATTGATCTCTCCTCATGGGACACTTGTGTTGTTAGCCTCTGTGAAAAAAAAGTCTTCTTTAATTCATGGTACCCAGTTTAATGATTCATACTACATAGAACCTAGCACAGGCCCTTTGATCCACAATGTTGTGCTGACCTTTTAATCTGCTTTAAAGTCAATTTAACCCTGGCCTTCTATGTAGTCCTCCATTTTGTATATTATCCATTTTGTATTATTTGCAATAACAAAAGGCCCCAATCCAGGGTTCTTGGTCATTAGGTTTTAAATAATTACATTTTTCCTGTGCTTTTTCTCCATTTAACCAATCATATCCAGGAGATTATTTCTGCCTACTATAGAGCCTTCTTAAAGAGCTAGAGAAGCATGAATAGATTAACACCTGATTTTCAAACCTTTAATTTATGGGAAGTTCTTGGAAGACTGGGACTATGTCCACACTAGACCAGATAAATCCATAACCGAAGCTTTTTCTCTTCGTTTTGACCCTCTGTCCACACTGAAACGGCGTTTTCCTCCCCCGAAAACGGAGATTTTCAGAAACGCTCTCCAGAATGAATAAATCTCAAAACGCCTAATGTCCGGCGTACTGTGGACGGGGTAACCGGCTATTTTTAAAACCGCTGTTATGACATGCCGGAACAAATGGTGGCGGCAACGTGGCATTTCATTGTTTTCTTGAACGCAACCTCTAACACCACAACACTATCTAACAATAGATGTGTAACAGAAATGTAACATTGTATGGAAATACAAGATAACACTGATGCAGACATGTTTTAGACATTTAACACGGTGCTTTATTAATGTATTGCTTGTGCAAACATTCAATAGGTGCAATTGTCACTTTTGCCCAGTAACTCATTTTATTGCACATGCTAAATACAGCAAAATAATACACAAAGACATGGCAAAAGTAAAGGCAAACAAATGAGGTAGCAGCAAATTTCACTTTTGTCCAGTAACAAGCCTTATTGCATTTAGTTGTAGCTGTCTTCCCTTTCATCGGTGAAGAGACTATGGCTGTAGGAAATGTTTCTGGACAAACGTGCACCAAGACTTTCGTTTGGCAATTTCCTTTTAAGTTTCTCTACTCTGTAACTGGACAAACTCGCACCAAGTATACCGTTTCCTCTTTGCTTGTTTTCTGTGTGTCCTGCGCATGCCCAGTAGGAGGAGATTCACCCAAACATCCGTTTTAATGTGGACAGAGGTATTTTTTAAAACGCCTTGTGTGGACACCTGTCATTTTTACGCGAAATCGGCACTTTCAAAATTATCCAGTCTAGTGTGGACGTAGCCTGGGTCTTTATATCAAAAAGGTTGGAGAAACTTCCAAGGACAAAGTCCTGCAAGGGAGGCTGGTCTGGAAGGTTAAGTCACTTGGCACTCAGGATGAAGATGTCAATTATGTTCAGCATTGGCTTAATAGAAAAGGCATGAGAGTGGTAGCAGATGGTTGTCTCTCTGATTGGAGGTCTGTGACAAGTGGTGTTCTGCAGGAATTGGTGCTGGGTCTGTTGTTGTTTATCATCTACAGTATATTAATGATTTAGATGTTAATGTGGTAAACCTGATAAGCAAATTTGCAGATGAAACTAAAATTAAGGGCCCAGTGAATAGCCAGGAAGGCAATCAAAGCTTGCACAGTGATCTCGACCATCTGGGAAAATGAGCTGCAAAATGGCAGGTAGAATTTAATGCAAACATTTGTGAGGTTTGCACTTTGGCAGAACAAATCAGGGTAGGATTTACGCAGTGAATTGTGGGGTACAAAGGGTACTAAGGTGTGTCGTAGAATAAAGAGATCTAGGAATACAGATCCATACTTCTTTGGCTGTGGCGTCACAGGTAGGTAGGGTCGCAAGAGAGCTTTTGGCACCTTGCCCTTAATAAATCAGAGTATAGGAATTGGAATGTTATGCTGAAGTTGTACAAGATATTGGTGAGGCCAAATTTGGAGTATTGTGTGCAGCTTTGGTCACCTAGCTACAGGAAAGATTATTAATAAGTTTGAAAGTGTGCAGAGAAAATTTACAAGGACGTTGTTAGGACTTGAGTTACAGGAAAAGGTTGTATAGTTTAGGGCATTATTTCTTGGAGTGTGGGAGAATGAGAAGAGATGTCATAGAAGCATATAGAATTATGAGGGGTATAGATAGGGTGAACACATGCAGGAAGTTTCTCTTTGGGGTGGGTGAATCCTGAACTTGAGGTTGTGGGTTTAGGGTGAAAGATTAAATACTAAATATAAATCGGAGAGGTACTTCTCAACTGCTTGGTGGTGCAAGTGCGGAATGAGCTGCCTGTGGATGTGATAGACGTGGGTTCAATTGTAATATTTAAGAGAAGTTTGGAGAGGGGTTTGGAGGGCTATAGTCTGGATGCAGGTAGGTGGGGTTGGGCTGATGATCAGATCAGCATAGGTTAGACTGGCTTGAGGGTCTGCGTCTGTGCTGTGATATAATTTGACTGAATGATAAACATAGGAGTAGATAGGTTGTTCTATCTCGCTTAAACAGAAAGTTCTACATAATAGCATCTAACTTCAATTGAACCAAATTTCTGATGTTAGTACAGCACATACACGTATTATACATTTAGAAGATGCAATTAAAGTTAAATTCCTGCTCAAAGGATCAACTCAAGTTATAGAGGCTCCTGATTTTATACTTCTGGGTCCTACTAAAGTGGATTGCACTCAGTAATGACAAACTGCTCAGGTTCAAACCCCAGTGAGGATATAACCTGCATCTCTGTACCTGAGAAAGTTCACAAGGCAGAAAGCAAAATTCATGAGACTATATTTGACTTTTTTTTAAATCTTTGGAAGCTTTTTTTGTGGGAACAGAGGACAATATAAACATTATTGCTTTCTAAGCTATCGTGGGAAGAACAGATTTTTTCATCTCTTTTTAGCATGTTTTGACGTTTCATATATAAACTAGAAGATCTGAGTTGTTCTAAAAATAGCTCCCTGAGAACAATTATTCTCAGTAATTTTCCACTCAGGGGACTGATTGTCACCAAAATATAATAAAGTTGTACAAGCTTTGCTATCACTCATAAACAGAATTTGTAAAATTCTGGACTGTAGACTGGGAGCTGGTGTCTTTTCAATCATAGATCTCTGAATTTGCACAACTTAAAAACTGAAATTTTCATGGCACATGTCTGCAAGGCATTTCCAACATTGAAAATGCACATTTTTGTAGAATTTATCTTTTTCTGGAGAGAGACCCCGGGGAAGGTAATATAACCTGTAAATCCAGCGAAGGTGGAGGGGTGGTCAAGGGGGATGGAGTCACTGAGGATGACTTACCATGTAGTACAATGACACAGAACAAAGTGAACGGGGGAACTGTTCTCTGGAGAATGAAGGCGCCATTTGTGACTTTAAAACCAGAGCAAAGAATATTAGAACAATGAAAGGAGCAAATACATGAAATACAGTGGGTGAAAACTGTGATGGTTAGGGCAAAAATAAATAGGAACACACAAACTTCTGAACCTGCTCCACCACTCAATAAAATAAGAGCTGCTTTGATCTTGGTCTCTACTCCAGTTTCCTGCCTGATCTACTGAACCACTGGTTATGGACAGAAGAGACCAAAATTATGCTCATCTTTTCCTTGCCTACAATAAACAATAAACTCAGAAATCCACCAGGTGCTGAATAAATAAATGAGAGGGATAATTGACCATATTTAAAGTCAATGAATGCTATGTTTGATTTTGATTATTAATGTTTTGATGTTTGGCATGGCTGTAAACCCAATGGGAGAGGATCAACACTGGATCTGTTGGTAAGATGGGAAAAGTTCTGGGAGACAATATGTTAAAAGGCTTTGGAAAAGAAAGTTGTAAATTAATGATAATTATGGACATTTTCATTTTTCTCTGTCACTCAAATTTTAATCTGCTGTTTTCTCTAATAAAACAATATTCAATTCAAGTTTAATTATCATTTAACCATAAATAAATACAGCCAAATGAGAGTGTTACTACGAGGTCAAGGTGCAAAGACACATTACCAACAGTCACACACAGTGAAGCACCTTCAATTACTCCAAAAGACTGAGGTTTGGTAAAATACTGAAAGGCTTTTCTTCGCTGTACAATTCGACCTCCACAGTGAGTGTCTGCCCCTGGACTGAGAGGGAGGGGCAAGGCGAACACCTTTATACAGGATTCTGTGGGAGGAGCCACAGGGACAGTCAGCAGAGGTGTGTGTCCAGACAGGTAACCGAGTTACAACATATATACATGGTTTACCACACACAGTAAGCACATTCAAGATCACAATCACGTAATAAGAGTCCTGAGACCACCTATGTCCCCACCTCGTGACTTGAAACCCAGTCCTCGCACAAACAAGTCAACAAGCCCATGTAGGATATCTGTAAACATACAACAACACAGAATATGTATGTATACAGTACAGACATCCCAGCCCACTGATATCATCTGTTGACTGGTCCCTGATGCCTGCTAGGTGAGACCATAGTTATGAGGCCCAGTCCTAGCCCCGACACCCAACTCCCATTAGGCAAATCCATGGCTTTAAGGCCCAGTCCTTACATATACAAAACACAACCAGACAAATGTATATGTAGATAGTCCAGACCTCTCAGTCCATTTTAAACCTTCAATCATCAGTCACCATAACTGCGCTACGTCGCCCCGGGTAGAGCACGACGGCTCTGACACCACCTCCTTCGACGGCTGAAAAGCAAGCAACCATGCAGCTTAAGGCTCGAGTCCATTGAGTGCTGGTAAAAAAAAACCTGCAGATGGCCACAACAGAATTTGTCTTCTGCCGAGTGAAACCCTGAAAGGGCAACTCCGACTCCATTCTGGACATCCCCAATGAAGCACAACAACTTCATCCTCTCACTCCGGGTGGCTGCAAACAGGCAGCTCCGTGGTTTCAGGTCTAGTCCTCACTAGGCCCCCTCCATCCATCCCTCATCACATCTAATAAATCAGTGAATTGAGCTTGCGGCGTACCAGATTAACAATGTCCAAAAGGGGCCTTGTGATCATGAGAAAAGTGACCATGATGGCCACTCATTCTTTGACTGTAAGCCAGCATCGACTCAGGCAGCAGCACATTGCAGAGCTCCTTCATTATCTCCACCAGTTCTTAAGGTATAGCAGGGTCTTGTGATCATTAGATGTATGTTTAAATAGAACGGTAACACCTTTTGTTGACCCAGTAGAAGCCACTACGACTAGTCGTGCTGCTATCTTGGTTTGTAAAGCTATATTAGTGGAGCCAATAGAGGAAAAAAAACCCAAAACTTAGAAATTCAGTGTCACAAGAGATTGCAAACGCTGGGATCTGGAGATTAGAAAAAGCTGCTAGAAGAACTCAGCACGTCAGGCAGCAGTTGTGGAGGCTGGGGTTTCAGGTCAAGATCATTCAGCAGCACAGTGCATACACTCCATCAATACCACCTAAAATGTCCTAGCAGTAAGTGTGGATTTACAGATTGCTGCCAAAAGAATAAACAGCTTTCCACTGGCACTTATGGAACTTAAGAAGAGTTACATATTTTTAAAAAAAACCCAGGAATATGAATGCACCAATCTTAGCACTTGGGGGAGGTTACTCACAGGTCAGCTCGTATAAAAGGAGAGCTTCACAGGTGTTTGGACATTCCAGAGGCCCGATCAGCTTCGGGAGCCGTGAGAACGAAAGAAAAGTGCAGTCGGAGCAAACGGGGCGGCCGTTGTTGCGATTAGACCAGCGGTGAGAGTAGGAGCATCAGGCTTCATCAAGAAGAGGCTGAGGTTAAAGACACAGGCTAGAAGATTTGGTTTTGGTTGCCCATTGTACAGTGTAAGCAGGATGGCAGATATGGCAGTGGTATGCTCCTCCTGTAAGATGTGAGAATTCATGGAGCCTGATAGTCCGCCTGAAGACACCTGCGGGAAGTACAGCCAACTCTAGCTTGTGAAAAATTGCATTAAGAAGCTGGAGTTGGATGAGTTTAGGATAATCCGGGAGGCAGTGCAGTTGATAGATATAACTCTTGAACAGCTGGTTACACCCAGAGTGCAGAATTCGGGGAGTAGATGGGTGAACACCGAGGGAGGCAAAGGGAGAAAGTCGTCATTGCAGAGTTCTCCTGTGGCCATCCCCCCCAGCAATAGGTATACCCTTTTGGATACTGCTGGATACTTCAGATGACCTATTTGGGCAAGGCAGCAGCAGCCAGACCAATAGGGCTATGGTCTGCTCCAGGCCTCAGAAGAGACAGGTGGAGCAATAGTCACAAGGGACTAAGGTCCAGGATGTGTCTGAGTGGGTGCAGAATATTCTTGAAAGGGAAAGTGAGCAGTCAGTGGTCATGGTATGTACTGGTACCAATGACATAGGCTGGAGAGGGGTAGAGGTCCTGCGCAGTAAGTTTAGGGAGTTAGGAAGAAGGCTGAAGAGCAGGACCTCCAAGTTGGTAATCTTTGGATTACTTCCAGTGCAATGAGCTAGGGAAGGTGACAGGTGAATGAATGGCTGAGGAGATGGTGCAGGGGGCAGTGTTTCAAGTTCTAGGATCATTGGAACCTTTCCTGGGGAAGGGGTGACCTGTACAAGCTGGACAGGTTGCACCTGAACTGGAGGGGAACCAATATCCTGGGAGGGAGGTTTGCTGATGCTATTGGGGAGGGAATAACTAGATTTGCAGGGGGGTGGGAACTGAAGTGAAGAGATAGGTTGAGATGGTTGGTGCACAAGCAGAGGCAGTTTGTAGGGAGTTTATGAAGAAGGATAGGTAGGTGATAGAGCAAAGATGCACTTAGCCTGATGGTTTGAGATGTGTCTATTTTAATGCAAGGAGTATCATAAACAAAGTGGCTGAACTGAGAGCAGGGATCAGTACGTGAAGCTATGATGTTGTGGCCATTACAGAGACTTGGATGTCTCAGGGGCAGTAATTGCTGTTGAATGTGCCAGACTTCAGATGTTTCAAAAAGGACAGGGAGGGAGTAAAAGAGGTGGGGGAGTGGCATAGCTAATCAGGGATAGTATCACAGCTGCAGAAAAGGATGAAGTCATGGCGGTATTGTCTACTGACTCATTGTGGGTGGAAGTCAGAAACAGGAAGGGGGCAATAATTATACCATTTTTTTTAATATAGACCCTCTAATAGTAACACAGACATCGTGGGGCAGATAGGGAGGCAGATTCTGGAGAGGTACAATAATAATACGGTTGTTGTGATGGGTGATTTTAACTTTCCTAATATTGACTGGTATCTCCTTAGAGCAAGGGGTTTAGATCGTGTGTGTTTGTCAGGTGTGTTCAGGAAGGTTTCCTGATGCAATATGTAGATAAGCCAACTAGAGGAGAGGCTGAACTTGATCTGGTATTGGGAAATGAACCTGGTCAGCTGTCAGATCTATTGGTGGAAGAGCAATTTGGAGGTAGTGATTACAACTGTCTCTTTTCCATAGTGCTGGAGAGGAACAGGAGCAGACAATTTGGGAAAACATTTAATTGGGGTAGGCAGAAATACGATGCTCTTAGGCAGGAACCAGGGAACATAAAATGAGAGCAGATGTTCTCAGGGAAATGCACAGCAGAAATGTGGCAAGTGTTCAGGAAACATTTGTATGGCGTTCTGTATAGGTGTGTTCCATTGAGGAATGGAAAGGATGGTAGGGTAAAAAACCCTAAAAGGACCATGGTGTACAAAGGGTATATAAAATCTAGTTAAGAAGAAAAGAAAAGCTTACAAAAGGTTCAACAAGCTAGGTACTGTTAGAGCTCTAGAAAATTACAGGAAGGAGCTGAAGAAAGAAATTAGGAGAACTAGAAGGGGCAATGAGAAGGCCTTGGCGAGCAGGATTAAAGAAAACCCCAAGGCATTCTACAAGTATGTGCAGAGTAAGAGGATGAGCCATGTGAGAATAGGACCAATCAGGAGCAAGAGTGGAAATGTGCGTGGAGCTGGAGGAGGTAGCGAAGGTAATCAATGAATACTTTGCTTCAGTATTCACCATGGAAAAAGATCTTGGCAATTGTGGGGATGACTTAAAGCAGACTGAAACACTTGCGTGTATAGTTATTAAGGAAGACTATGAGCTGGAGCTTTTGAAAGGTATTAAGTTAGATAAGTAGCTGGAACTGGATGAGATATGCCCCAGGCTACTGTGGAAAGCGAGGGAGGAGATTGCTAAACCTCTGGCGATGATCTTTGCATCATCAATGGGGACAGGAGAAGTACCTGAGTGTTGGAGGGTTGCAAATGTTGTTTCCTTGTCCAAGAAAGGGAGTAGAGATAACTCAGGAAATTATAGACTAGTGAGTCTTACCTCAGTGGTGGCCAAGTTGTTGAAGATCCTGAGAGACAGGATTTTTGAGCATTTGGAGAGACATAATCTGATTAGGAATAGTCAGCATGGCTTTGTCAAGTACAGGTCATGCCTGATGAACCTGATTGAATTCTTTCAGGATGTAACAAATCTCATTGATGAAGGTAGAGCAGCGGATGTAGTGTCTATGGATTTCGGTAAGGCATTTGATAAGGTTCCTCATGCGAGACTCATTCAGAAAGTAATGAGGACGTGCTCCAAGGAGACAATGCTTTGTGGATCCAGAATTAGTTTGCCCACAGAAGGCAAAGGGTGGTTATAGATGGGTTGTATTCTGCATGGAGGACTGTGATTCGTGGTGCCCTGCAAAGATCTGTTCCAGAACCCTTCTCTTTATGATTTTTATAAATGACCTGGATGAGGACGTTGAGGAGTGTGTTAATAAGTTTGCTGATGACACAAAAGTTGGGGGTGTTGAGGATAGTCTGGAGGGTTATCAGAGGTTATAGCGCGGCATCAATAGGATGCAGAAGTGGGCTGAGAAGTGGCAGATTGAGTTCAACCCAGATAAATGTGAAGTGGACAAATTTGAAGATAGAATATCATATTAATGGTTACACTCTTGGCAATGTGGAGGATCAGTGAGATCTTGGGGTCCATGTCCACAGGACATTCAAAGCTGCTGCACAGGTTGACAACCTGTTGTCAACCATTCACCAATGTTGTTAAGGTGAATGATGTGTTGGTCTTCTTCAACCATGGGATTGAGTTCAAGAGCTGTGAGGTAATGTTAGACCTTGGTCAGACTCCTCTTGGAGTACTGGTTCAGTTCTGGTCACCTCACCACAGGAAGGATGTGGATACTATAGAGAGAGTGCAGAGGAGATGTTGCTCAGATTGGAGAGCATGCCTTATGAGAATAGGTTGAGTGAATTTGGTCTTTTCTCCCTGGAGCAACGGGGGATGAGATATGACCTGATAGAGTTGTATAAGATGATGAAAGGCATTGAGTGTGTGGATAGCCAGAGGCTTTTTCCCAGGGTTGAAGTGGCTAACACAAGTGAGCATAGATTCAGGGTGCTTGGAAGCAGGTACAAAGGGGGTGTCAGAGGAAAGCTTTTCCACACAGTTGTGGGTGTGTGGAATGCACTGCCAGTGAAGCTGGTAGAGGCAGATACATTAGGGTCTTTTGAAAGACTCTTAGATAGGTACATGGAGGTTAGAAAAATAGAGGGCTATATGGTAGGGTAACTCTAGGCAGTTCTACTGTAGGTTACATGGTCAGCACAACATTGTGGCCTGAAGGGCCTGTAATGTGCTGTAGATTTCTATGTTCTAATCTTAGTTGATATTTTATTCAGTGCAATATATTTCCCTGCTGTCAGAGATCTGATTTTTTTAGAATTTAGTGTGACTCTATCCTTCCTCCAAAGTAACTTGAAATTATGAAGAGCATGGGAGTTATCCCTGTACTTCTGATCAATGATTATCTCTCAGTCTATATTTATCTCTCACCAATAGGTTTTCTGCATATTTTCAAATGCTTGTGAGTTTCTGTCTGCAAATAAATTATGTGTCCTTCAAGGCAAATGCCAGTAGAGCTGCACATAGCTGAAAATTCACATTTGATGATCTGAGGCTGTGAAAGACACCAAATAAATTCAAGTCACTTTTAGAAATTTAAAGATTGGCCGAGAAGTCCACAGGAAGTGAAGTCACTGCAAGAACCACAGGAAATCCAACCTGTAGAGGGCACAGCCAGAGGGGAAGGCACACAGAGGGAATGGTGAACAGGTCAGGGAGCAACTTCAATTGATTGGGAATAAACATTCAGCATATGCATATTTGACTCCTGATATGGATATTCAATTTTGAGTATTTTAAGCTTGAAATGTTCTATGGTAAATATCTAAGTCAGTGAAAAATACATGTTGACTGTACAAGATTTATTGTTATTTTGATAACAATATCTATTTGATTTATTAAGGTTATTTCACCTGTTTTGTAAATCAATTTGGAATTGGTAACTTGAGAAAAAAAACTAACAATTTTCAGTCTTCATCATTTACACGTTGAGACTGAATTAAGTTCCTGATGGCTTAGTCCATTTTGGATAACTGAATGGTGAAGATCTTACTCTGGCTCATCAGTGATCTTTTGTGTTACTGCTTCACATTAGAATTAAAAAAAAGTAATATTTTTCTGCTTGCATTTTAATGCATTTAATGAATTGCTTGGTCTTTGCTAACACTGGTAACTGCAGCAGATCCAGCCTGATCTGTGTCTATAAAATATATATTGTTAACAAAACAAAGAGAACTTTTGGCATAAGCTCTGACTTTTGAACCACAGAATTTGAGTATGTGAATTTGCGTTTGTGTGTGTCTGTGTGTTCCTTAAAATAAGCAGCATCATTTAGCATACATAACCTTTAACCTCACCATATTTTAAACCGAAACCGAGCTTTGATATTCAATCTAATGAAATACACTACTCATGAATTTCACAAGCAAGTGGTAGCTGGATGACAAAGAAAAGCATGTTTATGGTTACAGTGAATCTACAGTCTATTGTCAATCCAGGGAACTGGAATCCTTTGAGGATTCTGCTAATGGAAAGTGGGCCAATTTCATCCTGTGGGACATTCCTCAGCATCTGTCCAGGCATAGAGATGATCTTGTGCAATTAGCTTTGCTTCAGATGACCTGTCAGCAAAATAAGTAACCACTGTGAATATAATTTTGTTTTGTAGATAGTAGACGTGTAATACCGCCTTATTTTACAATTGATTTTACCATTTAAATGTATCTCCAATTTTCATTCAGATGGGAGGATTAAAGCAAAGACACTTTACAGCCCCTTGTGATCAAATTTTGAATTTATCCATAGCACATTACGTTGAAGATTACCTGCAGGTGAAGCAAATCCATTTGCAAAATTAGATTGGACACTTCTGAGTATTGTTCATGTTGGCTGGTGTTAGAGTTTTTGTCACTCACATTTCCACTGTACCAAAGTAAATTAAAGCAGGATGTGTGACACTATGACTCTTCTGATCTAAGACCACACTGAAATGATGTGTTGTTTATCTTGTTAACTGATGAGCACCGCTGATTTTTTTGCTAAAATACTTTTAGTATTGCATCAGAACTGATTGCAATGTATCAAAACATCGTCCAAAGACCACAGGATGTATTTAAAAATAACCAGGAATGCTTTTTCCTGCAGTTTGCAACTGAGATAATCAATTGTTTTTCCATTACTGGCAATACCACGTTATGAGCAAGGTAGTCATGGCCATGGTTAATCACTCAGGCGGGTCATCAGTAATAAGTCCACAGCACATGGAGTCTCTAGCTCGACCACATCTTATCCTAACATCTCTGATGACCAATCTATTAACAGGTTCATTATGTCCAAGGCTGTGCTGTGGCAACGCAAATTGTTCAGAAGGTTGGCCAAGCTGATTTTAGACTAGTGGAAGTTCCAAATCCACAAAACAAGCTGGGCCAGACATTCAATCTGAACTCCATGGTTAATGATTCTGTGGATAGAACAGGTGATTCCTACCACATGCAGGTCCAGTAATCGATGATTTATCAACAGGTATAGAGAAACAATAAAGAAATGAATTTAGTGGTAACTCAACCACCACCTTATTTGTTCAAAGTAAATTTATTATACAAGTTATATGTATATGAATCATATAAAACGAGATTCATTTTCTTGTGGGCATACTCAATATATCCATAGAGTAATAATCATAACAGAATCAATAAAAGACTGATCAACTTGTGTGTTCAACCAATGTGCAAAAGATAACAAACTGCAAATAAATAAATAAATAAATAAACAAATAAATAGATAAATAAATAAATAAATGCACTGATTAATTAATTAATTAATTAATTTTGAGAATGAGACGAAGAGCCCTTGAAAGTGAGTCCATTGGTTGTGGGAACATTTCAATGATGGACAAGTTAAATTGAGTGAAGTTATTCCCTTTGGTTCTTGAACCTAATGGTTGAGGGGTAGTAACTGTTCCTGAACCTGGTGGTGTGGGTCCTGAAGCTCCTGTACCTCCTTCCTTATGGCAGCAGCAAGACAGGTGGGGTCCCTGATGAGGGATGCTGCTTTCTTCAAACAGCATTTCATGTAGATGTGCTCAATGGTGGGGAGTGCTTCACTATGCAGTAGGGCATAGGTGCAGCCAGTCAATATAGACTCCACTATCCAGCTATAGAAGTTTGTCAATGCTTTAGATGTCATGGCAAATATTTGCAAACTCCGAAGGAAGAAGAGGCGCTGTTGTGCTACTTTGTAACTGCACTTACTGTACATGCTGGGCCTGGACAAATCCTCTGAAATGATAATACTGAAGAATTTAAAGTTGCTGACTCTCTCCATCTCTGATCCTCTAATGAGGATTGACTCAGGGACCTCTGTTTCCTTTTCCTGAAGTCAATAATCAGCTCTTTTGTCTTGCTGAAATGGAGTAAGAGGTTGCTGTTCTGGAAGCACTTAGCTCGATTTACAGTCGCCCTCCTGCGTGCTGAATCATCACCAACTTTGATCCGGAGAGCTGCATTCAGATGTTAACCCAAATACCCTATCCTTTGGAGTGACTCCAGGAAGCAGTCCCCAATCTGTGTCGGGTCTCACAGATGTAGATGAGTTGCAGGTACAATAAATTCAGAGTTGAGTTTTCACAACACTCCTGACTCCTTTTTGGATAAGCACAAGGTTTTAATTTTAAGAAGGGGGCAAGTGGCTTCATGATATCCAAACACTAAGTGTTTACCTACAGTATTTATGAGCAGTCCTGATGGGTTTCCAAGAACATTAGAGATGCAGCCCATTGCAGGGTCATTGACTAAGGTCTTTGCTAATACTTCATCATGTTTATTTTTTAGTCTGATCCTCAAAGCCTCCATTTCCACTAGTGTTCAGAAGTCTCTCCTCAGTAATAGCTAAAAGTGTTAGATAAATTGTGCATTGTGCAGGTTTATAGTGCACCTGCTGAGGAGATGGCATTGAATAATACCACAAACTTATTAATGAGCCGTAAATATAACACATGCTCACTGCTTGCACAATGTCACCGGGTAATCTCTTACCCATTCTGTAGCTCTGCCCAAATCATCTCAGATTTCTTTGCTGTGTTCACCTCCATCTTCCACATAACATTAAGTGCTTTGCTGAGCTGAGATTGAGAAGATGGATGGAAATTAAGGATGAAAATGCATTTTAATACAACATTGAACATAGAATAGTACAATACAGTACCCACCTTTTAATCTACTCTAAGATCAATCTCACTGTTCCCACCCACATAGTCATCCATTGTTCTTTCATCCATGTGCCTTCCTCAGAGTTTCTTAAATGCCCCCAATGTATCTACCTCCATCACCACTCCTGACAGTATGCTCCATGCATCCACAATTCTGTGTAAAATAACTATTTCTGACATCCTCCCTATGTTATAAGGGGGTTTTGGGAGACAATTGCGAGACACAGACACTGAAGTACTAGGAACAGGACTGGGTTATCGAGATAGCAAGGTGAGTCAGGAAGAAACGACGCTGGACATTGTCACATGCCTTGGATGAGACTAGGATTCAGGGCCTGGTCTAGGACTTGGACTGGAAACACAGGACCCAGACAGGGAAAAAGGAATGAGGAGCCTGGACTAGGAACACAGAACTCTGGAACCAGAGCCTGGACAAGGACCCAGAACCTGGGTCTTGGTTGGGACTCGGAACCGGAACTCAGATCTAGGCTAGGACTCAGGACTAGGATCTTGGCAAGGACAGGACGTGGCTACGGGACAGGACGAGGTACTCCAGGACAGGTCGTGGAATCTCCAGCACTGGGCTGGGTGAGGCACCAGAACTAGATGAGGACACGAAGTTCAGATTTTGACAGGGCTGGAACACAGTGCCTGGACTTGGTCTTGGAGCACAGGAACACCAAGCCTTGGACTTGAACTGGACGCTCAGAGCCTCGGACGTGGACTGAACAAGGTACTCCAGGGCAGGATGAGGTACTCCAGGGCAGGACGTGGCTCTTGGACTAGGTTTGGCTTAGCTCTTGGACTCAGCTTGGTTAAGCTCTTCGGTACGGATCCGGGACTCCTCCTTGGAGCGTAGGGCGGGACCCTTCCTAGGACACTTGCCGAGGTAAACTGCCGAGGAACTCCTGGACTGGACAAGCGACTCCTGGACTGGACAAGAACATGAAGCCTTGACTTGGACGGGACTGGAACACCTGGAACTTGGAACACTGGAACACAGAACACAGAGCCGGGGCCCCTCCTTGGGAACAGGACTTAGGGCCGGGGCTTTACACAGAGTCACAACCCCTCCTTGGGAACAGGACCTAGGGCCAGGACTCTTCTTTGACATGGACACTAAACGCAGGGACACAAAGAGATAGTTTCAAACTCAACGATAGATCAATGGTCCCCAACCTCCGGGCCACAGACCGATACATTGCCGCGAAGAATGCAGCGATACAGCGGTAGCCAGAACACACCCAGCACATCTCTAAGAAAAAAGCTGAAATAAACAAGCTAATTAATTAGGTGCCGCCCAGCATGTAAATGTCGGCCCAGAAATCAAAGGCGATTGCTGAATGCGTTGCCTCTGATCTGGGCTGACATTTACGTGCCGGGTGGCACCTAATTAATTATCTGGTTTATATCAGCTTTTTTCTTAAAGATGTGCTGGGAGCATTCCGACTACCGCTGCACCGCTGCATTCTTCACAGCAATGTATCGGTCCGCGGCCCAGAGGTTGGGGACCACTGCAAAAGATAGTTCCTCATCTTGGTGTGACAAGGCTCCAGTCTCACTCCAGCGGTTGAACTTGACAGGGATGCAGGCAGAAGCGGAAGGGAACAGTCCAGCAGGGAATCCTTGGTTTGAGAGGTACTTATGTGGCCACCCAAAACAAGAATCAGGTGCCTCAATTAAGGCACCCAGTGGAACAAGGGAACACAGGAAAACCCGGAAAAAGGAGTCGACAGACCGGACCATGACACCCTATACCTTCCTCTTAAAACTATACTCCTTTTTATTAGCCATTTTTGCATTGGGGGGAAAAAGTCTGTGGCTGCCTACTCTATCTATGCATCTTATCATCGTATGCACCTCTATCAAGCCACTCTCCTTTCCAGAGAGAAAAAGCCAAGGTCACTCAAACTTTCCTCATACTCTCTAATCCAGGCTGCATGTCGGTAAATCTCCACTGCACCCTCTCTAAAGCTTGCACATCCTTCCTATAATGAGGTGACTAGAACTGAACACAATACTTCCAAGTCTGCTTTAACCAGATGATATAGAGCTGCAACATTGCCTCATGGCTCTTGAACTCAGTTCCCTGTGTGAGGGAATCCAAGAGTGCCCCTATTAACTGTTTGAAGAGAGAAAGAGAGAGTTATTTATCATCGATGGTTTGTTTTGAAAAGAGAGAGAGAGACGAAGATTGACGGTTGGACTGTCACGTTAGGGCACGGGAGGTTACTTTGGAGTTCTACTTTGGAGGTAATACCGTGCATCTCGAAGGTTGCTATGGTGACCGACAGTACATTATTGATGTTACTTTCAAGGACATGTCGCCTGCTTGCATTTCTTTACAGACAAAGGAAGGGGGGGACTCTTTGAATGACAGGTGATGCTCGGCACGGTGAGATAAATAGGAGGTCAGATGATACAGACCTCAGACACATGACCTTGACACTGAATGAGCATTGTTGTGCCCGCAGAGAAAGTGGGTTTTGGAGGAACGATCAGGTGGATCGATCCTATTGTTCTTCCAGTGAAGGAAGTTGGGGAGGTGGGGAGTTGTCTATGTGTCCACCCTTGCTGGGGTGATAGCTCCACCACAGGAAAACTGGTCCCCCTTGTTAAAGTCACATTCGGTGACTTGTGAAAGATTTCGGAGGACGACAAGAAGATCAACGGCAACACCTGAAGCCTCAACTCACTCTCTTTCTCTCTCCCTCTCCATCGCTATTCAATTAAATACCATGAACTGAACTGAACTTTAACTCAACATCGTAAGACTCTATCTTTTTACCCCTAGACTTAAAGAAGCTTGGTTTTTCATACATATATTTCTACACTTACTGATTTACATACCTACATATATATAATTATTGCTAACCTGTTTGATTTATCTTCACTTATTTTACTGTATTGCGTAGTTACTGATAAATATTATTAGTTTATAGCAATACTGGACTCCAAAGTGTTTTCCATCTCCTGTCATGGGGTAGGTAACACCTGACTAATGAAGAGCAACACACCATACACCTTCTTAACTACCCTATCAACTTGCAAGAGAACTTCGAGGGATCATTTGACATTAACTCCAAGATCTCTCTGTTTCTTCACACTACTAGGAATCTTGACAGTTACCCTGTACTCTGCCTTCAAGTTCAGTCTTCCAAAGTGAATCACTTCACACTTTTCCAGATTGAACTCCATCTGTTATAGCACTCTAGCACACCAAGATACCACTACGGTTTCATTGGCAAGCAACCATGGAGAAAGTTACCATTAATTTCCTGTTGCACACTTTTGTGGGCCCCATTACAATGTTTCCTTCCATCTTAAGCAAATATTAATTCTATAAATCGGAGAGGGAGAGAGAGAGGGAGGGAATAACATTTAGCCTTAATGATTATATCCCGAAATCCTCTCTCGTTCTTCACACCTTGCAATTTGCAATTCTGAATCTATGAATATAATTGGTTATATATTGAAAAGTGCCTTAGCTATATGGTAACAGAATCAATGGTCAAGCATTGGTATTTCAATCTTGGATTAAAAGTAGTTTAAAGAATTCTGTTTTGTGGTTTTCAGGACAGAAAAGAAAAACAAAGAACACAATAAACGTCTGCATAAATGTCAATAAAAAGCTTTAATTTAAAAGACTATATAGTTAAGTTTTTCCTGAAAATTTTCAGTCCAGTATATTGAACATATTACTTATGCAGTTCTTCAAAATCATCACACAATGTAATCACTTTGAGGAAATCTACATTCAGCATAAAACACACCAACAGATGCAGCTTTTGTTTTCTCATTAACATGGATACCATTTACCTCAAGAGGAGGATGTGATACCATTGCAGTCTTCAAATTTACTCTGCACCACTTTGTTATCATTTGACAGTTGACCTATATTTTAAAAAATTCAAATAAGCTTCTTTATCATCTGCTGAATACATTGCTTTGTGCACAGGCTGATGCATTTACAGGCAGTTTGGTTTTATAATGAAGAACAAATACTAATTTGAACTTGTCTGTAAAAATAATTGCTGGAGTTGGCTGCATATGTGATTACCACAGTGCAGCCAAGAATGCAGTCTTCCACCCACTTACATAACCTCAACCTTGTAAGTTGTCTCAGGCTATTAACAGGAGCATTTTCTCTTTCTCCTTGTATGTTTTTGTTAACAAGTTTATGAGGAACTTTTCAGAATCTGAGGAATATTTGAAGATTCAATTTCCCATGATTTCTTTTGAACTCTCATCTTCCATCTTTATTTGCACAACCTGCACCAAAGTTCACACCAAATTCAGCACTCTTACAGTCGCTGATATTATTTCGTCACCACTTGGCAATGTTCTGATTTTTAAGTTCTCATCCTTGTTTTGAAAACCACTCCTAGCCTTGCCCATCCCTGTCACTACTATTTCTTGCAGACTTGTTATTCTCCAAGATATTCCTGCTCTTGTATTTCTGGACTCTTGTGTGACACTTCATTGGGGACTGTGCTTTCAACTGCCAAATCTCCAAACTCTAGAACCCTTCTTCTAATCTCTCCACCATTTCAATAACTGCTTGCTTCCAAGACACACCTTAAACCTTTTGTTCTATCCTCTAGTATCGCCTTTCGTGGCTAACTGTCTTACTTATTTAGATAAAGCTGCCATATAAAGATTTACTATAGCTGAATTGTTAATTCAGCTCCAAGCACCATCTCAATGTACATTGTTATTTGTATATGACTTGCAAATTTAATTTCTAATGAAGTTATTTAATATATTTAATATAAGTTTCACTTCCACCTTCCAATCCCTCTAAGTTTGCCTCACTTGATATCAGAGGATCCTTTTTTTGATAAATCTTCTCCTAAGCCCATCACTCAAATCTCTTTGTTTTCTAGGGCTGTTGACTGGCGTTCAGCCACATTACCCTGATGTGTAGAGCGACTTCACTGAATGACATTACTTCTTCTCATTACACCTCTTACACAACTCATCATTCTGCAACCATCCTTGCTTTTAGAATCCCATCAAATCTTTTTCTCTTCTACTGTATTTCCTCCCTATTATCTGCATTGCAACAACAGCATTCCAGAAATTCTCCTTCTACTTTTTCTATTAAAATGGTCATACTAGGGCTTATCTGCGATTCGTTTATATGTTCGGTAATCTTAACCCATTTTCTGTGTCATCTCCAGTTCTGCAAATAGTTTCATTGATATCCTCATCTATCTCAGAAAACCTGCAGGAGACCAATTAACATTCATTAAAAAACCTGGGATAAAGTTTTTCAAAGGTGTTCGTGGAAGTTTTCTTGAGCAATATGTAGAGATCCCAACAAAAGATACTTGATCTCCCCTCAGAGAATGAGAAAGCGCAGGTGACAGAAGTGAGTATAGGGAACACCTTGAATCTAATGATCATAATTTCATTAGTTTCAACAATACTATGGAGAAGAGCAGGACTAGTTCTTGGGTGAGATTCCAAATTGGAGAAAAACTAATATTGACAGCATCTGAGAAGATCTGGCAGGTGTGGATTGGGATAGGCTGCTTTCTGGTAAAAGGATGTTTGATAACTAGGAGGCCTTCAAAAGTGAAATAGTAAGAATACATAAGTTGTATGTTCCTCTTAAATAAAAGACAAGGCTAATGGGTTTAGAGAACTTTGGTTTTCACCATATATTGATGCACAGGTTAAGAAGAAGATGGAGGTACATATCAGGTGTAGTCAGTAAAGGATCAAATAAGGCATTTGGGAAGTATAAGAAATATGAGAGAATACTTAATAGAGAAATCAGGACTAAATGAGGACCATAAGACTATAGACATAGGAGCAGAGTTAGGCCATTCAGCCCATCGAGTCTGAACCATTCTATCATGGCTGATCCCCAATCCCACTCAATCCCATACACCTGCCTTCTCGCCATATCCTTTGGTGCCCTGATCGATCAGGAAACCATCAACTTCCACCATAAATTATGCACGGACTTGGACTCCACCACAGTCTGTGGCAGAACATTCCACAGACTTGCTCCTCTCTGGCTAAAAAAAATTCTCCTTACCTCTGTTCTAAAGGGTCACCCCTCAATTTTGAGGTTCTACCTTTTAGTTCTGGATACCTCCACCACAGGAAACATCCCCTCCACATCCACCCTGTCTGGTCCTTTCAACATTTGGTAGGTTTCAATGAGATCCCCCCCACATTCTTCCAAATTCCAGTGAGTACAGGCCCAAAGCTCCCAATAGCTCCTTGCATCTTAACCTCTTCATTCCCGGAATCATCCTTGCGAACCTCCTCTGAACTCTCTTCAATGATAACACACCTTTCTGAAATATGGGGCCCAAAACTGTTGACAATACTCTAAGATGCATTCAATAAGGTGCCGGATGAAAGACTTATCGACAAGATAAGGATGTATTAGCATTGGATAAAGGATTGGTTAACAAATAGAAAGCAGAGAGTTGGGATACATGGGTGTTACTCTGGTTGGCAATCAGTGGCGAGTGATGTGCTGCAGGGATTGGTGCTGGGACCATAATTCTTCATGATCTGGAAGAAGGGACCGAGTGTAGTGTATCTAAGCTTGCTGATAAACTGAGTGGAAAAGCAAATTATGCAGAAGATACGGAGAGTCTGCAGAGAGATATAGATAGGTTAAGTGAGTGGGCAAGGATCTGGCAGATGGAGTACAATGTTGGTAAATGCGAGGTCATCCACTTTGGGAGGTAAAATAGAAGACCAGATTATTATTTAAATAGTAAAAAATTGCAACATGCTGCTGTGCAGAAGGACTTGGGAGTGCTTGTGCATGAACCACAAAAGGTTAGTTTGCAGGTGCAGCAGGCTATCAAGAAAGCAAATGGAATATTGGCTGTCATTGCTGGAGGGACTGAATTTAAGAGCAGGGATGTTATTCTGCAACTGTACAGTGTACGGGTGAGGCCACACCTGGAGTTCTGCATGCAGTTCTGGTCTCCTTACTTGAGGAAGGATATACTGCATTTGAAGGCAGTGTGGAGGGGGTTCTCCAGGTTGATTCCAGAGATGAGGGGTTAGACTATGAGGAGAAATTGAGTTGCTTAGGACTGTACTTATTGGAATTCAGAAGAATGAGAGGAGATCTTATAGAAACATAAAAAATTATGAAAGGGATAGATACGATAGAGGCAGGAAAGTTGTTTCCACTGGTCGGTGAGACTAGAACTAGGGGACAAAACCTTAAGGTTCAGGGGAGTAGATTTAGGACGGAGATGAGGAGAAACTGGTTTTCTCAGAAGGTGATGAATTTGTGGAATTCTCAGTCCAATGAAGCAGTGGAGGCTACCTCAGTAAATATACAGTATTTAAGACATGGTTGGATAGATTTTTTGCTTAGTAGGGGAATTGAGGGTTACTTGGAAAAGACAGGTAGGTGGAGATGAGTCCATGGCCAGATCAGCCATGACATTATTGAACGGCAGAAAAGGCTTGATGGGCCAGATGACCTACTCCTGCTCCTATTTCTTATGTTCTTAAGTGTAGCCTGACTAGTGACTTATAAGGCTCAGCGTTATCTCGTTGCTTTTATATTCTATAGGACATAAAGTTGTTCTGGCAGATAAGGTGAAAGAGAATCCCAAGGCCTTCTATAGGTATATTCAGAGCAAAAAGCTAACAAAGAATAAAATTGATCCTCTTGAAGATCAGAGAAGTGCCCCAAAGAATGAACAAGAGTGAAATGTGAGAACCCCAATGTCCCCACCCCCAGCTTCCGCCCCCGCATATAAGCAGCAGTGAGCAACGATTCCCCCTCCCCACCAGCAAAAAAAAACACCAATCTGTACAACCACCGAACCCAAGCGTGTGCTAAGCCAGAGGTCCCCAAACTTTTTTGCACTGTGGACCGGTTTATTATTGACAATATTCTTGCGGACTGGCCACCCGGCGGGGGGGGGGGGGGCGTAGGGTTGCCAACGGACAAGAGTAGCAGTCAAATACGTTGTATTTACTCTGAGAAAGACTACCATGACCATGAAGCCTTGCATGGGCACCTGTGTATGCATGTGTGTACGTGCCGATTTTTTTTCCTACAAATCGTTTTTGGCGATTCTGTTCGGGGGGGAGTGTTAATCACGACTGGAATATAGGTGATAAGTGGCTAATACACTCAATTTCATTTCTAAAAGGGTTTTACTAATGAATTTAATATTAAACACACAGCGCATATTTTCCTCGCATGAGTATAGTGATAAGTCAATTATCAGGGGAGGACAGGGAAGCTTGAAATAAGTGTTGAATGAACTTCCAGTAGAAGTGGTAGAGGCAGGTTCGATTTTATCATTTAAAGAAAAAATGGATAGGTATATGGACAGGAAAGGAATGGAGGGTTATGGGCTGAGTGCAGGTTGGTGGGACTAGGTGAGAGTAAGCGTTTGGCACAGACTAGAAGGATCAAGATGGCCTGTTTCCATGCTGTAATTGTTATATGGATATATAAGTCACTTATAAGTCAATAGCATCATAACATTTTAAGTAACGTTTGGATATTAAACACACAGCATATATTTTTCCCCTATGAACATATAAAATCATTGCAACACACCAATATTGCTGAATCAGTGGGAGCCCTGGGCTTGTTTTCCTGCAACAAGATGGTCCCATCGAGGGGTGACGGGAGACAGCGATACTCAAAGGAGGTTCCTTATGTCCAGTCTGTTCCGCAATTTAGTTTTCATTGCATTCATTGCAGAGATATGTTGGAAATGGAAGCAACGTTTTCAGTGCTTTCGTGGCTATCTCAGGATATCTAGCCTTGACTTTGATCCAGAATGCCGGCAGAGATTTTATGTCAAACATACTTTTCAGCCCGTCGTCATTTACAAGTTCGAGGAATTGATCTTCTTCCCGCGCTGACATGGATGACACGTGGGTAATGACCTCGTGTGTGTTCAAGCTCAACAGTGGGTGTGACAGAGAATGAGGAAAGGTGCAGCTGACTCATATCGTCAAATCATATCGTTTCCTCGCGGCCCGGTAGCCCATGCTTTGCGGCCCGGTACCAGTCCGCAGCCCAGTGGTTGGGGACTGCTGTGCTAAGCAATGACAAAGACACAGCCTTTGCCGTTACTTAAAAGCTTTGCATTTCATCCGAATTCAACAACCCACAGGTTCTCTCTTCCCCTGGCAAGGGAGAGGGAGGTGTCCCCCATTTTCACAGTGGGTAGGAGGCATAACAACAACCCACTGGTTTACAATGTTAAAAGTCCATTTCGTTACTTTTCTCAAGCTCTGTGTCCGAAGATCGCAAAGACCTCGGGTCTTCTGGCCCACAGTGAAAGATTTTCCGGCCTCCATGACGACACAGGAGTCTCCAGCCGTGACACCGACCCTCGAGCCGTCCGTCTCCAGGACCTCGAGATCTTAGGCTTCTGAACACGATCGAGATTCTTGGCCAAACCCTTGGCATATCGAATAGCGGCCAGTCCTGGAATCCTGAGAGCGGGTCCCAGTCCCGCAAAGAACCGAAGCCTGCGTGTAACTCCAGGTCAGGATCTTCAAGAGAACCCTGAAAGGAAAAAATAAAAGATATTAAAGGTAGAAATAGAGCTGTTCCAAAGATGCAAGCAAAGGAGTTGGTGTTACGCACCATCATTCCTCCTAAGCTGCACTTTTGTTTATAGAGTCATAGAGCACTACAGCACAAAGAATGCCCTTTGGCCCATCTTGCACATGCTGAACCGTTATTGTGCCTAGCCCCATCTAGCCCTCCATACACCTCATGACCAGGTACTTATCCAAACTTCTATATCGTCTATTATTATCTTATCATAAGACCATGGAACTGTAAAAGATAGGAGCAGAATTAGGCCATTTGGCCCATCAACTCTACTATGCTATTTCATCATGGCTGATCCATTTTCCCTTTCAACCCCATCGCCCTGCCTTCTCCCCATAACCTTTACACGCCCTGACTGATCAACAACTTATCAACCTGTGGCAGTGAATTCTACAGATTTACCACCAGCTGGCTAAGAAATTCCTCATCTCCATTCTAAATAGATGTCCCTCTACTCTGAGGCTGCGCCTTGTGGTCCTAGGCTCACCCACTATAGGAAACATCCTCTCCACATCCTCACTTTCAATATTCGATAGGTTTTAAAGAGATCCCCCTCATTCCTCTAAATTCCAGCAATTACAGGCCCAGGGCTGTCAAACACTACATGTATGATAAGCCTTTCAGTCCCAGAATCATTCTCGTGAACCTCCGCTGAGCCCTTTTTAATGTTAGTACATCATTTCTTAGGTAAGAGGTCCAAAACAGTTCACAATACTCCATGCAAGACCTCAGTAGTGCCTTATAAAGCCTCAGCATCACATCCTTGCCTTTATATTCTAGTACTCTCAAAGTGAATGTTAACATTACACTTTGCCTTCCTCACCACCAACTCAACCTGCAAGTTAACCTTTAGAGAACCCTGCACGAGAACTCCCAAGTCATTTTGAATTTTCTCCCCATTTAGAAAGTAGCCTATGCTTTTATTCCTTCTACCAAAGTACATGACCATACACTGTCCATCCTTGTACTCCATCTGCCAGTTTTTTGCCCACTCTAATCTGTCTACAGCTTCTGCTTTCTTAACACTACCTACCCCTCCACCTATCTTCATATTATCTGCAAACTTGGACACAAAACCATTAATTCTGTCATCCAAATCATTGACATACAACGTAAAAAGAAGTGGTCCCAGCACTGACCCCTGCAGAGCACCACTAATCGCCAGCAGCCAATCAGAAAAAGGCTTCGTTTATTCCCACTCTTTGCCTCCTACTAATCAGCCAATCCTCTAAATATGATAGTATCTTACCTGTAATAGCATGCACTCTTATCTTGTTAAGCAGGTTCATAGGCGGCACCCTGTCAAAGGCTTCTGAAAATGCAAGTACGCAACATCCATCAATTCTCCATCTATCTTGCTTGTTATTTCCTCAAAGAATTTCAACAGATCTGTCAGGCAAGATTTTCCCTAAGGAAACCATGGTAACTTTGGCCTATTTTACCATGTGCCTCCAAGTACCCTGAGACCTCTGCTTTAACAATTAACTCCAACATCTTCCCAATCACTGAGGTCAGGCTAACTGGCCTATTATTTCCTTTCTTCTGCCTCCTTCCTATCTTGAAGAGTGGGGTGTAATTTGCAATTTTCCAGTCTTCCATAACCATACCAGAATCTAGTGATTCTTGAAAGATCATTACCAATCTCTCCATAGTCTCCCCGGCTACCTCTTTCATAACCCTGGGGTGTAGACCATCTGGTCCAGGTGACTTATCTACCTTCTCACTAGTGATAGCAATTCTGCCCCCTAATACTCTTGAACTTCTGGCATGCTACTAAAATACTTATTCAGTTCATCTGCCATTTCTTTGTCCCCCATTACAACCTCTCCATGTCTCAATGCCAATATGTACCAAGCCTTTTGGCAGCTCACCCTCCCTCTTTAGAATGCTGTGGACCCAATCTGAGACCCTGGCAACTGGGAGGCAACATACCATCCAGATGTCTCTCTCACGTTCACAGAATCTCATGTCTGATCCTCTAACAATGAAATCCCCATACCCCTACTGCACCCTCTCATCCCCCCCTTCCCTTCTGTGTATTAATGATCTAGATGATAATGTGGTAAACTGTCTCATCAAATGTGTGGATGACACCAAGTTCGGGAGTACAGTGAACAGCAAAGACAACGATCAAAGCTTGCAGCATGATCTGGATCAGCTGGAAAAATGGGCTGAGAAATGGCAGATGGAATTTAATGCAGCCAAGTATGAAGTATTTCACTTTGGCAGGACCACCCTGGGTTGGACTTACACAGTGAATGGTGTGGCACTGAGTGGTATAGTAGAACAAAGGAAAAACGGATCTATAATTCCTTCAGAATAGCATCACAGGTAAATAGGGTCATAAGGAGAGTTTTTGGCACATTGTCCTTCATAAATCAGCACATTGAGTACAGGATGTTCTGCAGATCTTGTGTAAGATATTGATTAGGCCAAATTTGACATATTGTGTGCAGTTCTAATCTACTTGCAGGAAAGATATCAATAAACTTTAAAGAATGTAGAGAACATTTGTGAGAATATTGCTGAGACTTGAGAACCAGAATTATAGAGACAGGTTGTACGGTTATGAGTTTGTTCTTTGGATTTTCGGAGAATGAACGGGGGCGATTTTGTAGAGGTATACAAAACTATGAGGGCTATAGATGGGGTAGATACATGCAGACTTCTTTCCCTGAGGTTGGGTGAGATTGGAACTAGAGGCTGTACGTTAGTTAGGGGGCCCCGAGGGGGATCTTCTTCATGCAGAGGGTAGTGCGAGTGTGGAATGAGCTGCCAGTTGAAGTGGTGGCTAAGGTTTCAATTTAATTTAATTTGTACCAGATGAAGGAGGTATGGTTTGAGTTAGGGTATTTGGAACTAGGCAGAAAAATAAGTCAGCACTGACTAAATGGGCTGAAGGGCCTGTTTCTGTGCTTTAGTGCTCTGTTCTTCATCGTTCTGGCATTTCCAGATATTTCAAGACTGTTGTGAGCATGCAAAATATTTGATTTGTCTGAATCATTCTTTCAGCACTCACAAAGTTATTAGTTTCAATAGCAAAAACAATTTTACAAATCAGATATCATTGCTGAATATCTCTGGTGCATTTAAAATCCAGAGAAACAGGAAGAATTACTATAGCAACTTTGCCCTGCATTGGACGCTTAATGTTAGGTTTAGCATTTTTGGAATTGGAATTTAAAAAAACAGTATATAGTTCTAGCAATACATGCTACTACTTCTGTATAATTCTTGAACACATTATTCATAAATAGCTAACTGACATTCTTTCCCCTGTAGCATAGTGATTAGCACAACACTTTATAGTACAGGAGAGCTGGGTTCAATTCTCGTCGCTGCCTGCAAGGAATTTGTACGTTCTGCCCTGACTGCATGAGTTCTGCTTTCCTCCCATAGACCAAAGATTTATTGATTGGTAGGTTAATTGGTCATTTTAAATTGTCCCATGGCTAGGCTACAGTCAAATTGGTAGTTGTTGGATGGTGTGGCTCGAAGGGCTGTATCTCAATAAGTAAAAGAAATAATTAACACAGTATATACAATAGCCCCAGTTCAATAAAATAAGAAAAGAAACGAAACAAGAAGCACATCTAGCACCGTGACTCTGTTGTTATTGTGTTTACAATTTACATTTATGAAAAGCAGATGGCAAATAAAAATTGCATGGTGTCTACGTGTATCTCATACCAATGTATTTCTTGAAATGGAATAAATCAGCAGTAAAATTGAAAGTGAAATTGTATTGTTTGTTGCAGTGGCAGTGGGATTTCTGTGTCATCGTCTGACACTTATTAAGATGTCTTTCAGTAAATAAAGCAGGAAATATTGGCAATATTCAGCTGGTCAGCTGACATCCGTGAATCCTAAACAAAGTTAGTATTTCAGGTCAAAGATCTTTCATCAGAACCAGGGAAAATTAGAATGAAAACAGATTTTAAAAGTACAGGGAAAATGGGATGGACAGAAAACAAAAAAAAGATCTGTGATAGGGTGAAATGAAAGCAAATGAAGTGATAGGAGAACTAAATGTAAAATAATGGTGAAGTCAAGTAAATAACAACCTGTAGGTCTTGAGGCTGTGTAGTCAGAAGTTAAAAGAAAGCTGCTATTACGACAAGAAGTACGAATAAAGGGAGCCTTTTCTGGTTGGATGTTGGTGACTAGTGATGTCCCACAGGTGTCTGTATTGGTACTGCTTCTTTTTACTTTATATGTCAATGATTTGGATGACAGAATTGATGGTTTTGTGGCCAAGTTTGTGAATGATACAAAGGTAGGTGGAGTAGCAGGCAGTTCTGAGGAAGCAGGGAGGCTATAGAAGGACTTAGTCAGATTAGAAGAATGGGCAAAGAAGTGGCAGATAGAATGCAATATCAGGAAGTGTATGATCATGCACTTTGGTAGAAGAAATAAAAGCATAGACTATTTTCTAAATGAAGAGAAAATTCAAAAATCTGAGGTGCAAAGGGATTTGGGAGTCCTCATGCAGGATTCCCTAAAGGTTAATTTGCAGGTTGAGTCAGTGGTAAGGAAGACAGATGTGATGTTGGCATCCATGTTGAGAGGAGTAGAGCATAAAAGCAAGGATATAATGTTGAGAGTTTATAAAGGACTGGTAAGGCCTTGCAAGGAGTATTGTGAGCAGTTTTGTGTCCCTTACCTAAAAAAAGATGTTCTGACATTGGATAGGGTTCAAAGGAGTTTCACAAAAATGATTCCTGGATTGAAACGTTCATCATATCAGAGGCGTTTGCTGGCTCTGGGCCTGAAACATCTGGAATTCAGAAGAATGAAAGGTGACTTCATTGAAACCTATCAATTGTTGGAAGGCCTCGAAAGAGTGGATGTGGAGAGGATATTTTGTCTGGTGAGGGAATCTAAAACCAGAGGACACAGCCTCAGAATCAAGGGATATTCTTTTAGAATGGAGATGAGGAGGAATTTCTTTAGCTAGAGAGTGGTGAATCTGTGAAATTCGTTGCCGCAGGCAGCTGTGGAAGCCAAGTCATCAGGTATATTTAAGGCAGAGGTTGATATATTCTTGATTAGTCAGAGCATGAAGGGATATGGGGAGAAGGCAGGAGATTGGGGCTGAGAGGGAAATGGATCAGATATGTTGAAATGGCAGAGCAGACTCAATGGGCCAAATACCCCAAGTCTGCTCCTATAATTATGGTCTTTTGGTCTAAAAGAAAACTAATTAGTGCAAATGTGAAATTGAAAATCTCAAATACTGAATTACTTACAATTGTGAATTTAGTGTTGAGTCTGGAAGATTGTACCATGCATAATTGAAAGCTGAGATGTTCCTTAAGCTAGAGTACATTAGGTTTCATTGGACCAATGTCTTGACAGGTCTTGGACTGAATGGGATTGTGATGAAGGATTAAAATGACACGCAACTGGAAGCTCGGGGTTAAGCTTTCAAACTGAGTGAAGATTTCTACTCAACCTGCATTTGGTTTTCTATTACAGAGGAGACCATATCATATGATTGAGGGGTATGGAGCACCAAACTGAAATTAGTTGTAGAATCACAAACGTGAAATGCTGGAGATCCAAATCAACACACACAAAATGCTGGAGGAACTCAGCAGGCAAGGCAGCATCTAAGGAAAAGAGTAAAAGTTGATGTTTCAGTAGTCTGTCAGTCAGTCAGTTGTAGAAAACTGGAGCCCTGCAGAGACAGGGATGAAGAGTAGGTGTTGCAATGTCTGTGATCACATATCAAAGTGCTTTGGGAAGCAGTATGTGTTTTGGAACACAGAGACATGAGGGAAAGGAAGATGTATCTGATTATATGTGTCAAATGATGCTGAAAATCTGAAAGAGAAAGTACTTGATAAACTTAGCAAGTCAGGTCACATCCACAGTAAGAGTTAACGTTTTGGTTGGTGACCTTCTGTCAAAGGTGTTCAGAGTTTTCCAGCATTTTACATAGAACATAAAACAGTACAGCACAGCACAGGAACAGAGCCTTCAACCCTCAATGTTATGCTAAGCCAGTTAAATTAGTAATCAAAGAGTCAACTAAACGAATCCCTTCTGTCTACTACACAATAACCATATCCTTCCATTTTCCTCACATTTATGAGTCTATCTTTTAAAAGTCCATGTATCTACATCTACCACCAGCCCAGGCAGCACATTCCAGACACCCACCACCCTCTGTGTAAAAAAAAAAGAAAAAAAAACTTGTCCTTCACATCTACTTTGTACTTACACCCTCAGCTTAAATGTCTGCCCTCTGCTATTGGAACCTTCAACCCAGGGAAAAAGATACTGCCTGTCAACTCTATTTATGCCTCTCATAATCTTATAAAGATTACCTGTATCAGATCTCCCCTCAGCCTCTGCAGTTCCAAGGAAAACAACTCGTGTTTGTCCAACTTCTCATTATAGAGCATTGTCATGAGCCCTGTGGTGCCTCTGCGATGTGCCATAGAGCACTGGGCTTCCAGGATTTTTGAGTACCTTCATCTGCTAATTGTTGTCCTAACATTAAGCTCTTGTGCTTTCTGTTTAATCTTGTCAAGTTAATTGACAGGCACATATTTTCTGCTTTTATGATTATTAATCTCGGTGTCCTTGTGTTTAGAACAATTTGTTTCACAGAGTCGCTCGGTCATACCACCGATGCTCCGTCAGTGTTCCTGTGTGTAACCTTTTGTTTCCATCTCTACACGGCACAGATTTTCCACTTTCTATGATTATTTAATTCAGGCTCTTGTTTAGTGCTGATTGTGGTGTCCTTACATTTAGACTGATTTGTTTTGCGGTGTTGCTCGGTCATGCAACCAATGCTCTGTTGGTGTTCTCATGTGTAACTTAGTATTTCAATCTCTACATGGGAGTCTGCCATTGCTCCACACCTGGGTTCAGTCATTGCCAGCATTCATCACGATAGCACATACCCTCTAATCCAGGGAGTATCCTGGTAAACTTCTGCCTTAACTAATAAAGGTAAGCATTGTGCTGCCTTAACCACCCTATCAACCTGTCTAGCCACTTTCAAGGAGTTATGAACTTGAACCCCAAAATCCCTCTACTCATGAACACTTAACTGACTTACTCAGACAGTGTACTGTCTCTTCATATTTGACTTACCAAGGTGCGACACTTCATATTTGACCATGTTAAACTCCATCTGCCATTTCTCTGCCCATATCTGCAACTGATCTATTTCCAGCTGTACTATTGGCTAGTTATAACCATATAACAATTACAGCAGGGAAACAGGCCATCTTGGCCCTTCTAGTCCGTGCTGAACTCTTACTCTCACCTAGTCCCACCGACCTGCACTCAGCCCATAACCCTCCATTCCTTTCCTGTCCATATATCTATCCAATTTAACTTTAAATGACAACATCGAACCTGCCTCAACCACTTCTGTTGGAAGCTCGTTCCACACAGCTACCACTCTCTGAGTAAAGAAGTTCCTCCTCATATTACCCCTAAACTTTTGTCCTTTAACTCTCAACTCATGTCTTCTTGTTTGAATCTCCCCTACTCTCAATGGAAAAAGCCTATCCACATCAACTCTATCTATCTCTAGTTATCTATGTTTCTACAACACCACCAGTCTTCATAATCATCTGCAAACTTACTACCCCACCCATCTATATTTTCTCCACATCATTTATGGATGTCACAAAGACCAGAGGTCCCAGTATAAATCCCTGTGGAACACCATTACTCACAGACATCCAACTAGAACAAGTTCATTTGACTATCCTTTTTCTTCTAAGGGCAAGCCAGCTCTGAATCATTGATTCTGTTATGGTTATTATACTATTATGGATTTATTGAGTATGCCCAGAAGAAAATGAATCTCAGGGTTTTATATGGTGACATATATGCTTTGATAATTTACTTTGAAATTTGAATTTCTTCACTCACTGTTGTGAGAGTGTGGACCAAGCTGCCAGCAAAAGTGCTGGATGGGTGTTCGACTTTAACATTTAATAGACAGTTACATTGATGATGGGAGGGATATGGAGGCCTATGGTCCAGGTGCAGGTTGATATGAGTAGGCATATTAATAGTTCAGCATGAACTAGATGGGCTGGAGTGCTGTAGTGTTCTATGACTTGACTCTCTAACTCAAATAATATGCCAGCTTTCCATGCGCGAACAATACTATTCCTGGGCCGTTATTTAGGTGATACTATCCCAAATTAGGTTCACCCTGCCAACCTTTCTCTCGGGCACATTTCCTTGGAAAGACCTCTTACACTTCCCATTGAACTATAGATAGCACAGAAATTCTGAACAGTGTATCTGAAAGAATTTGTCACTCTTGCCCAGGCAATGACATCACCATTTCAGCTTTGCATTTCTGATGCTGTACAATTCTCTGTAAGAAAATTTGGAAAATCTTCTTGACCACTAAATGCTTCCAAATTTGTAAATAAAACCACAGAACTTAATTTAAATATTTCTTTTAATTTTGCTTTAAACTTTTCTTTTTTAAAACGGTTACAAATAAACACTCATAAACATTGTAATCCTGACTGAAAGTTTTTGTTGTTTGAAATTGTCAAATGATAATTCCCTGAAACTGATGTTAGACTTTGAATTTCATTGTCATGTCCTTGTACTTTTGGCAGTGATCTTTGATCTGTGGCATATGGTTATCAAACCTTAGATCATAAGACATAAGTGAAAAATGAGGCCACTCAGCCTATTGAGTTTATTTTCCTGATTTACTTTCCCTCTCAACCCCATTCTCCTGCCTTCTCACTGTATCCTTTGATGCCTGTGCTAATGAAAAACTTACCAACCTTCACTTTAAATATACCCTATGTCTTGGCCTCCACAGCTGTCTGTGGCAATGAATTCCACAAATTCACTACTCTAGCCAAGGAAATTCCTCCTCATCTGTTTTAAAGGGACATCCCTCCATGTCCTCTCAATGCAGGCCTTTCAAAGAGATTGCCCCTCATTCTTCTAAAGTCCAGTGAGTTCAGGCCCAGAGCATCAAAAGCTCCTCATACATTAAACACAGTACCTGCCTTCGGCCCATGAAGTTGTACTAATTTTTGAACCTAACTCTTCCCCCCACTTAGCCTTCCATTTTCTTTCATCCATGTGCCTAGTTAACAGCTTCTTAAATGTTCCTGATGTACCTGCCTCTGCTAGCACACCCAGCAGTGTGTTCCAGACAGTTACCACTCTTTGTTTAAATAACCTACTTCCGACATTCTCCCCCCCCCCCCGCCCCATACTTCCATTCAATTACCTTAAAAGTATGCCTTCTTGTATTAGCCATTGCTGCCCTGGGAAAAAGGAGCTGACTAATAGCACTCTATCAAGTCACCTTTCATCCTCTTTTGCTCCAAAGGAAGAAGTCCTAGCTCACTCAATTTAGCTGCCTAATCCAGGCAGCATCCTGGAAAATCTCCTCTGTACCCTCTCTAAAGCTTCCACATCCTTCCTATAATGAAGTGAACATAATACTTGAAGGGTGGTCTAACCAGGGTTTTGAGCTTCATTGACATTTGACTGCCTGTTGCTTTGTGGTGTTGCCTAGCGGTGTCTGCCAATGTAGGTGCTTATTGGTGTTGCCCAGTTGTGACTGGCTGACTGTTGGCCAATGGTGACTCTGCATACTGGCCATTGGTGACCAATGTGTGGGAACCAATCAGTTCCAACAATATTCTGATTGGTCTGTTTACTCCTCACATCTTCAATTCCATTCCTATGCTGCCATTTAAAGTCATTTTACATTAATTGTATCTAACTAGCACCACCATAAACACTCCGGTACTTTATCAGGTTAACTAGCTAGATACCTTATTTATAGGACTTTGCAAAGCATGAACCAGCTGTTAAGTACCAAACATAACAGTGTTGAATCTATAACAATAACTCACTGAATGCAGTCACTGTGAAGATATGGAAACTATTATAAAAACACAAGGAGACACAGGAGACTAGAGATGCTTAAGTCTGAAGGAATGCCTCTGTCCATCTCTATCTACTGGGAAAATGCATCATCACTAAGTAGAAGATAAATTCCAAGTAAATTAACATTCAAAGCAGTGTTTAACCATTTCCTATTTCATACAGAAAATTATTTTCTATTAATCTTTAAAAATACAAAATGAAAATTCAGACAATCATTGGCATAAACTTCATTAAGGATCATGAGATAGATTTGTAGACTGAAACACATGACTTTGTTCAACTTAAGTAATATTTATCAGCCAGAACATGTCTAATGTACCAAACTGCCTGCAGTCACTGTTGTTGTGTACTTATCTGAACTTATGGAGTGATAAATCTGAATTTGAAATGATAACCCTGCAATGAAGCAGAATCTTGTGCATCTAATTGCTAATCCACCATTCAATATTTTCATCCAGATTATTGAGCATGAGTTTCATTTACAGGAGCATTAATTAACTCTGAATTAAGTGATTTCACTTGAAAGTTGGGCCAGAACTCTATCAACAGATTCGTTATTTGAAGCCGCTATAGTGTGCCAATGTTTACAAAATTTTTCAGCTTTAACATACGTGGAATGGAAACTGCAGATTAGACATTTAAGGCTGTATATTTAGGCTGAGAAAATACTAGATTTGTTTTATATACTGTATCCTGAACAAGGTTAATAACAACTGGAGTAATTCCAACTTTAAATAATAGAAGAAATTTATCCACCCAACCCACCACTACTGTGTTTAAACTACTTGTTGAAAGACCCTGAAAATACTTATCTTCTGGCTTTAAAATGGGGCACTTTTGTAAACATACATCCAAAATACTACCGTAAAATTCACTCAATGAAACATGTCTGTATGATATTTATATGGCAGTAATGCAATACTTGTCTTTGTATATTGTGATGCTAATTGTGCAATGGGGTTTAGAAGTTCATGGTAAAAGGCAAAGGAGGTCCTAGCTGGCTGTGTGAATGAAACAGGCACATCCTACCTTTGCAGTTTAGGAGGTAATTACTGGCTAATAAACTCAAATGGCAAAGGGGCATAGAAGATTTTGGCTGAGGGATAATTACAACAAGCTCATAGGCTTATGATTTTCCTCAGCTGGAGAAAAAAAATTACATAACATGCAACAATTGAGTGTGGTTGCTCTTGTAACTTTTCCACAAAATATGCTGGATTCAAAGCCATTTATTGACCTTCATAACATGAATACAATAATTTATTTTCAGTAATTACTCATTTTCAATTATAACTATTACTATCAATATCTGCATATTCAATCATACCAATGTCTAGAAATAAAATGATAGTGACTATAATCACAAGTTTTAAGGTTATTATGGAGAAGAACAGGAAGAGACTGGAAATTAGGGTTCTCAATCAGGGGACGACAATATAAGACAGTACCTGGCAAAAATAGATTGGAGAAAGTACTCTTCAGGCAATTAATGAGAGGCGTTCAAAATATAGTAGTCAGAGATTGAAGCCATAATGGTGAAGGGTGGGGTCAACAGGTCTTAGGACAGGTTTAGAGAATTGAAAACTGGTGAGATTCTACAAGAATATATGCATAATATGTAGGAAGGTACGTAAAACAATAGGAGGATGAAGGGGGGCTATGGAATCGTACTGGTGGGCAAGATTAGGAAAATCTTGATATAAAATCAAACATATTAAGGAAAAGGTAGATCCCAATAAGGACAATAGGCAGCCTTCCTGTGATGCCAGAGAATGGGGATAGCATTAAGTGTGTACCATTTGTATTCACTATGGAAGAAGAATATTGCAGTTGGAACATTTAAGGAGAAAGACTGTCAGACTTGAGGACAAATTGCCATCAAAAAGGGGACTAAGTATATTAGCCAGCTGAAAGATGGGTAAATCCCTAGAGCTTGATAAGATGCACCCAGGCTGCTGAGGGATTAGTGGGACTTCAACAGAAATTTTCAAATCTCTTCTGTCCACAGATGAAGCTCCAGATACAGTAATTGGAGTATGGTAACTGTAACATTTATATTCAAGAAGGGCATCTGGGATAAACCAGAAAATTACAGGATCAAAGATCAGAAAATTATTGGAAGAGATTTGAATGTCTTTATTAATATGCAGTTAGAGTGGAAGGGACTGGTTAGAGGTAGTCAGTATGACTTTAAGAAGTTCTCTAACTTAATTAGTTGATTTTTTCAGTAGATAACTGTGTCAATAATGATACTGTAATTAGGATCTTCAACTGGCTTAGGGATAGGAAGGAGACGGTGATGGTCAAAGGCTGGTTTTGCATTTGGAAGCCTGTGACTAGTGATGTACCGTAGGTTTTGGTGCTGAGGCCTTTACCGCTTGTTGTACACATTGAAGATCTGTATCTGAATGCAGTAGGTATGATTGGGAAGTTCACAGGAAATGTGAAGATGGGTTTGACCAGTGAAGAAGGCAGTTTTCAGCTACAAAATGATATTGATGTGTGGGTTATTCCTGAAAAAATGTGAGCTGTTATATTTTGGGAGGAGTAATAAGTTCAAGATGTACACAATGAATGACAGTGTCTTAAGAAGTGCTGAAGGAAAAAGGGACCTTGGTGTATATGCCCAAGGATCTCCGGAAGCAGCAGCAAAGCAGATGTGCTGGTTAAGAAGGTATATGTGATACTTGTGCTCATTCGCTGGAACATACAAGAGCAGAGCGGTTATGCTTCAACTACATGAAACATTATAAACATGAGGACATTTTTCAGATGCTGAAAGCAACACACACAAAATAATGGAGGAACTCAGCAGGTCAGGCAGCATCTATGGAAATCAATAAACAATTGATGTTTCAGGCCGAGACCCTTATCCAGTACTGAGAAGGAAGGGGGAAGCTGCCAGAATAAAAAGGTGGGGCAGAGGGGAAGGAGTCAAACTGGAAGGTGGTAGGTGAAGCCTGGTGGTGGGAAATGTCAAGGGCTAGAGATGAAGGAACCTGATAGGAAAGAAGCAGGGACCATAGTTTGGTCATAATTGAAGTACTGTGTGATTCCAGTCATCGAAATGTAGGAAGGGTGTGATTGCATTGGAGTGGATACAAAGGAAATTCACTGGAAGTGCTGCAGTACTGACTCTTACTAAAAAATTAAATCTTGGCCTGATCCTTACTGCACTTGAACATCTTACATTGTACCAAGTCCCTTACCTCTATCTGTCCAATGGAAAAATAAACATTCCCAATGAGTTATCTTCATTATTTCCTCTCAACCTCAGCAAATTTTCACTTTACTTTTATCATATTCACTCTGTTCTGAGTTCATTGTTTAAGTTTAGTGATAAGAGTTTACACATACTCCTTCTTCATATTTTCCTCCAAATGCTATACATGGTCTCCTCATTGACCTTACTATTCCAGGTGGTTTTGCTTTTCCCATTGACTCTGTTATAGATTAGACCACCACTAATCATTTCCTCACTATACCACCTGTCTTCTCCAGTTTTATGTACTGGGAAAATCTTGTAAAACATTTACATCTGTACTTTGAAAGTCGAAACTAGGCAATCTTTTGGCTCTCCATTTGCTACTATAAGACATAGGGGCAGAATTTGGCCATTTGACCCATCAAATCTGCTCCACCATTCAATCATGGCCAACCCCATTTTTCCTCTCCTCAACCCCATTTACTGGCCTTCTGCCCGTAACCTTTCAATCTCCGCCTTAAATACACCCAACAACCTGGCATTTGCAGCTGCCTATGGTAACAAATTCTACAAATTTGCCACCGTCTGGCTAAAGAAATTTCTCTACATCTGTTTTAAATGGATGCTGTCTTGTTCTAGACTCCTCCACCATGGGAAACATCCTTCCCACCCTCCTCTCACCTTCTTTGTAGGGCCTCTGCCCCTTCAGTCCTGATGAAGGGTTCCAGCTCGAAACATTGACTGATCATTTCCACGGATGCTGCCCGAACTGCTGAGCTCCTCCGTCGTGTTGTGAGTGTTGCTTTCCCACATCTGTTCTGCCCAGGCCTTTCAACATTCAAAGGTTTCAATGAGATCCCCCCCACCTTCTAAATTCCAACAAGTACAGACACAGAGCCATCAAATGTTCCTCATATGATAACCCTTTCATTCCTGCAATCATCCTTGTTAACCTCCTCTGAACCCTCTCCAATGCCAGCACATCTTTTCTTTAAAGAGGAGCCCAAAACCCTTCACAATACTCAAGGTGGAGCTGCACTAGTGCCTTATAAAGCCTCAGCATCACACCCCTGCTCTTGTATTCAGGAAATGAATGCTAATATTGCATTTGCCTTCCTCACCACTGACTCTACCTGCACGTTAACCTTTAGGGTGTTCTGCGCAAGGACTTTCAAGTTCCTTTGCATCTCAAACTTTTAGATTTTATCTCTGTATATTTATTTCTACAACCAAGTGCATGTCCATGCATTTTCCAACATTGTATTTCATTTGCCACTTTCTTCCCCATTCTCCTAATCTGTTGAAGTCCTTCTGCTGCCTGCCTGTTTCCTCAACACTACCTGCCCCTCCACCAATCTTCATATTATCTGCAAACTTGGCAACAAAGCCATCTATTCCATCATCAAAATCATTGATATACAGCATAAAAAGTTGTCCCAACACCAACCCCTGCGGAACACCACTAGTCACTGGCAGCCAACCAGAAAAGGATCCTTTTATTCCCACTCACCGCCTCCTACCAATCAGCCAATGCTCTAACCATGTGAGTAACTTTCCTGTAATACCATGGCTTCCTAACTTTGTAAACAGCCTTGTGTGGCACTTCATCAAATGCCTTCTTAAGAACAAATATACAACATCCACTACATCCCCTTTAGCTATCCTATTTGAATAGCTCAGACTCAGCAGAAAGCAGCTGATTGGGCAGTCGAGGTCAGGTGACAAAACATTTCGAAAAGCCCAAACAGATAAATAGAGGGATAGCTCAAGCGAAGCGGCCAGAGCGTGAGTGGGCCAGTGAAGGAGTGGAGCTTTGAGGCTTTGACTCGAGAGGCTTCGACGAGAAGAGGCGGAGGACAAGCTAGCTCGCAATTAGTTTTTATAATGTCTCCTGAGACGGTGATGTGCCTCTCATGTGAGATGTGGCAGTCTTGGGGGAGCTCCCCTCTCCCGCAGAGTCACATCTGCCAGAAGTGCATACGGCTGGGCGATCTGAAAGACCGTGTAAGGAATCTGGAGCAGCAGCTGGATGACCTTCGACTCATAAGGGAGAATGAGGCAGTCATAGATGAGAGCTACAGGGAGGTAGTCACACCTAGGCTGTCGGAAGCAGGTTGTTGGGTGACAGTCAGAGGGGGGAAAGCGAAGGTGAGCAGACAGGTAGTGCAGAGCACCCCTGTAGCCATTCCCCTGAATAATAAGTTTACCGTCCTGGATACTGTTGGCGGGGACGGCCGACCAGGTGTGAGCCACGGTGGCAGGGCCTCCGGCAGTGAGTCTGACCCTGTGGTGCAGAAGGGTGGGACGGAGAAGAGGAGAGCTGTCGTCATTGGGGACTCTATAGTCAGGGGAGCAAACAGGAGATTTTGTGGACGTGAGAAGGACACCCGCATGGTTTGTTGCCTCCTGGGTGCCAGGGTCTGGGATGTCTCTGACCGGGTGCACGACATCCTGGTACGAGAGGGAAAGCAACCAGAAGTTGTGATACATGTTGGGACCAACGACATAGGCAGGAAAAAGGATGAGGTCCTGAAGTGTGAGTTTCGGGAATTAGGCAGAAGGCTGAAGAACAGGACCTCAAGGGTGGCATTCTCAGGATTGCTGCCAGTGCTACGTGACAGAGCTGGTAAGAATTGGAGGAGATGGCAGTTGAATGCATGGCTGAGGAGTTGGTGCAGGGAGCAGGGTTTTAGATTTTTAGATCATTGGGATCTCTTCTGGGGAAGGTGGGACCTGTACAGATTGGATGGGTTGCACCTGAACTCGAGGGGGAGCAATATCCTTGCAGGTAGGTTTGCTAGCATGGTTCGGAAGGGTTTAAACTAATTTGTGAGGGGGATGGGACCCAGAGCGATAGAGCAGTGAAAGAAGTGCATGGAGTAAAGCCAGATCTAACACACAGACAGGCTTTGAGGAAAGAGAAGCAGAATAAACGATGTAAAGACAGTAAGGTAGAAGGGCTGAAATGTGTGTACCTCAATGCAAGAAGGTGATGAGCTGAGAGCTTGGATACATACATGGAATTATGATGTAGTGGCCATTACAGAGACTTGGTTGGCACCAGGGCAGGAATGGATTCTCAATATTCCTCGATTTCAGTACTTTAAAAGGGATAGAGAGGGTGGAAAAAGGGGAGGAGGGGTGGCATTACTGGTCAGGGATACTATTACAGCTACAGAACGGGTGGGTAATGTAGCAGGATCCTCTTTTGAGTCAATATGGGTGGAAGTCAGGAACAGGAAGGGAGCAGTTACTCTATTGGGAGTATTCTATAGGCCCCCCTGGTAGCAGCAGAGATACAGAGGAGCAGATTGGAGGCAGATTTTGGAAAGGTGCAAAAATAACAGGGTTGTTATCATGGGTGACTTTAACTTCCCTAATATTGATTGGCACCTGATTAGTTCCAAGGGTTTAGATGGGGCAGAGTTTGTTAAGTGTGTCCAGGATGGATTCCTGTCACAGTATGTTGACAGGTCGACCAGGGGGAATGCCATACTAGATCTAGTACTAGGTAATGAACCGGGTCAGGTCACAGATCTCTCAGTGGGTAAGCGTCTGGGGGACAGTGACCACTGCTCCCTGGCCTTTATAATTATCATGGAAAAGGATAGAATCAAAGAGGACAGGAAAATTTTTAATTTGGGAAAGGCAAATTATGAGGCTATAAGGCTAGAACTTGCGGGTGTGAATTGGGATGATGTTTTTGCAGGGAAATGTACTACGGACATGTGGTCGATGTTTAGAGGTCTCCTGCGGAATGTAAGGGATAAATTTGTCCCGGTGAGGAAGATAAAGAATGGTAGGGTGAAGGAACTATGGGTGACAAGTGAGGTGGAAAATCTAGTCAGGTGGAAGAAGGCAGCATACATGAGGTTTAGGAAGCAAGGATCAGATGGGTCTATTGAGGAATATAGGGAAGCAAGAAAGGAGCTTAAGAAGGGGCTGAGAAGAGCAAGAAGGGGGCATGAGAAGGCCTTGGTGAGTAGGGTAAAGGAAAACCCCAAAGCATTCTTCAATTATGTGAAGAAAAAAAGGTTGACAGGAGTTAAGGTAGGACCGATTAGAGATAAAGGTGGGAAGATGTGCCTGGAGGCTGTGGAAGTGAGCAAGGTCCTCAATGAATACTTCTCTTCGGTATTCACCAATGAGAGGGAACTTGATGATGGTGAGGACAATATGAGTGAGGTTGATGTTCTGGAGCATGTTGATATTAAGGGAGAGGAGGTGTTGGAGTTGTTAAAATACATTAGGACAGATGAGTCCCCAGGGCCTGACGGAATATTCCCCAGGCTGCTCCACGAGGCGAGAGAAGAAATTGCTGAGCCTCTGGCTAGGGTCTTTATGTCCTTGTTGTCCACGGGAAAGGTACCGGAGGATTGGAGGGAGGCGAATGTTGTTCCCTTGTTCAAAACAGGTAGTAAGGATAGTCCGGGTATTTATAGACCAGTGAGCCTTATGTCTGTGGTGGGAAAGCTGTTGGAAAAGATTCTTAGAGATAGGATCTATGGGCATTTACACAATCATGGTCTGATCAGGGACAGTCAGCATGACTTTGTGAAGGGCAGATTGTGTCTAACAAGCCTGATAGAGTTCTTTGAGGAGGTGACCAGGCATATAGATGAGGGTAGTGCAGTGGATGTGATCTATATGGATTTTAGTAAGGCATTTGACGAGGTTCCACACGGTAGGCTCATTCAGAAAGTCAAATGGCATGGGGTCCAGGGAAGTTTGGCCAGGTGGATTCAGAATTGACTTGCCTGCAGAAGGCAGAGGGTTGTGGTGGAGGGAGTACATTCAGATTGGAGGATTGTGACTAGTGGTGTCCCACAAGGATCTGTTCTGGGACCTCTACTTTTCGTGATTTTTATTAACGACCTGGATGTGGGGGTAGAAGGGTGGGTTGGCAAGTTTGCAGACGACACAAAGGTTGGTGGTGTTGTAGATAGTGTAGAGGATTGTCAAAGATTGCAGAGAGACATTGATAGGATGCAGAAGTGGGCTGAGAAGTGGCAGATGGAGTTCAACCCGGAGAAGTGTGAGGTGGTACACTTTGGAAGGACAATCTCCAAGGCAGAGTACAAAGTAAATGGCAGGATACTTGGTAGTGTGGAGGAGCAGAGAGATCTGGGGGTACATGTCCACAGATCCCTGAAAGTTGCCTGACAGGTGGATAGGGTAATTAAGAAAGTTTATGGGGTGTTAGCTTTCATAAGTAGAGGGATAGAGTTTAAGAGTCGCGATGTAATGATGCAGCTCTATAAAACTCTGGTGAGGCCACACTTGGAGTATTGTGTCCAGTTCTGGTCGCCTCACTATAGGAAGGATGTGGAAGCATTGGAAAGGGTACAGAGGAGATTTATGAGGATGCTGCCTGGTTTTGAAAGTATGCATTATGATCAGAGATTAAGGGAGCTAGGGCTTTACTCTTTGGAGAGAAGGAGGATGAGAGGAGACATGATAGAGGTGTACAAGATAATAAGAGGAATAGATAGAGTGGATAGCCAGCGCCTCTTCCCCAGGGCACCACTGCTCAACACAAGAGGACATGGCTTTAAGGTAAGGGGTGGGAAGTTCAAGGGGGATATTAGAGGAAGGTTTTTTACTCAGAGTGGTTGGTGCATGGAATGCACTGCCTGAGTCAGTGGTGGAGGCAGATACACTAGTGAAGTTTAAGAGACTATTCGACAGGAATCTAAGGTGGGGGCTTATATAGGAGGCAGGGTTTGAGGGTCGGCACAACATTGTGGGCCGAAGGGCCTGTACTGTGCTGTACTATTCTATTTTCTATGTTCTATGAAATCTCCTCAAAGAGTTCCAACGGGTTTGTCAGAAAAGATTTTCCCTTTAGGAAATCATGTTGACTTTGTCCTAGCAACACACATCAAAGTTGCTGGTGAACGCAGCAGGCCAGGCAGCATCTCTAGGAAGAGGTACAGTCGACGTTTCAGGTCGAGACCCTTTGTCAGGACTAACTGAAGGAAGAGTGAGTAAGGGATTTGAAAGTTGGAGGGTGAGGGGGAGATCCAAAATGATAGGAGAAGACAGGAGGGGGAGGGATGGAGCCAAGAGCTGGACAGGTGATAGGCAAAAGGGATACGACAGGATCATTGAACAGGAGGTCTGGGGAGAAAGACAAGTGGGGGGGGGACCCAGAGGATGGGCAAGGGGTATAGTCAGAGGGTCAGAGGGAGCAAGAGAGAGAGAAAGAATCTGTGTATAAAAATAAGTAACAGATGGGGTACGAGGGCGAGGTGAGGCATTAGCGGAAGTTAGAGAAGTTGATGTTCATGCCATCAGGTTGGAGGCTACCCAGACGGAATATAAGGTGTTGTTCCTCCAACCTGAGTGTGGCTCCATCTTTACAGTAGAGGAGGCCGTGGATAGACATGTCAGAATGGGAATGGGACGTGGAATTAAAATGTGTGGCCACTGTGAGATCCTGCTTTCTCTGGCAGACAGAGCGTAGCTGTTCAGCAAAGCAGTCTCCCAGTCTGCGTCGGGTCTACACTGTGTCCGCCAGAGAAGGCAGGATCTCCCAGTGGCCACACATTTCAATTCCACATCCCATTCTGACATGTCTATCCATGGCCTCCTCTACTGTAAAGATGAAGCCACACTCAGGTTGGAGGAACAATGCCTTATATTCCGTCTGGGTAGACTCCAACCTGATGGCCTGAACATCGACTTCTCTAACTTCCACTAATGCCCCACCTCCCCCTCATACCCCATCTGTTACTTATTTTTATACACACATTCTTTCTCTCACTCTCCTTTTTCTCCCTCTGTCCCTCTGAATATACCCCTTGCCCATCCTCTGGGTCCCCCCCCACCTTGTCTTTCTTCCTGGACCTCCTGTCCCATGATCCTCTCGTATCCCTTTTGCCTATCACCTGTCCAGCTCTTGGCTCCATCCCTCCCCCTCCTGTCTTCTCCTATCATTTTGGATCTCCCCCTCACCCTCCAACTTTCAAATCCCTTACTCACTCTTCCTTCAGTTAGTCCTGGCGAAGGGTCTCGGCCTAAAACGTCGACTGTACCTCTTCCTAGAGATGCTGCCTGGCCTGCTGCGTTCACCAGCAACTTTTATGTGTGTTGCTTGAATTTCCAGCATCTGCAGAATTCCTGTTGTTTGACTTTATCCTATCTTGTTCTGTGTCACCAAGTACTCCATAACCTCATCTTTAACAATTGACTCCTACATCTTCCCAACCACTGAGGTCAGGCTAACTGGTCTATAAGTTGCTCTCTGCTGCCTTCCTCCTTTCTTAGAGTACAGTGACACTTGCAATTTTCCAGTCCTCTAGTACCATGCCAGAGTCCAATGATTTTTGATAGATCATTACTAATGCCTCCAAAATCTCAACCATTACCTCTTTCAGAACCCTTCAGTGCAGTTCATCTGGCCCAGCTGACTTTATACCTTTAGGTCTTTCAATTTTTTGAGCAACTTCTCCCTTGTAATAATAACTGCAACCCCTTCTCTTCCTTCACACACTACAACATCTGACACACTGCTAGTGTCCTCAACAGTGAAGACTGATGCAAAATATTCATTTAGTTCATCAGCCATCTTCTTGTCCCTCGTTATTATTTCTCTGGCCTCATTTTCTAGCTGTCCTATATCCACTCTCAACTCTTATTTTTTACATATTTGAAAAAGATTTTACTAACCATGTTGACATTGTTTGCTAGCTTGATTTCATATGTCACCTTTTTCCTTCTAACGATTCTTTTAGTTGCTCACTGTAGGTTTTTAAAAGCTTCCCAATCCTCTGTCTTCCTGCCACTTTTTGCTTTGTTGTATGCCCTCTTTTGTTTTTACATTAGCTTTGTTTTCCCTTGTCAGCTACAGTTGTACTGTTTTGTCATTTGAGTATTTCTTCATTTTTGGGATAGATCTGTCCTGCACCTTCCTCAATTTTCCCAGAAACTCATCCCATTGCTTCTCTGCTGTCATCCCTGCCAGCTCCTTGCAATTCAAATTCTGTCCCATGATCCTCTCATATCCCTTTTGGCAATCAACTTCCCAGCTCTTGGCTCCATCTCTCCCCCTCCTGTCTTCTCCTATCATTTCGGATCTCCCCCTCTCCCTCCCACTTTCAAATCTCTTACTAGTTCTTCTTTCAGTTAGTTCTGACGAAGGGTCTCAGCCCAAAACGTCGACTGTACCTCTTCCTAGAGATGCTGCCTGGCCTGCTGCGTTCACCAGCAACTTTTATGTGTGTTGCTTGAAATTCCAGAATCTGCAGATCTCCTCGTGTTTGCGTCCTTCCAATTTACTTTGGCCAACTCCCCTCTCATACCGCTAATTTCCTTTACTCCACTGAAATACTGCTATGTCAGACTTTATTTTCTCCCTATCAAATTTCAAGTTGAACTCAATCATATTGCGATCACTGGTTTCTAACAATTCCTTTACCTTAAACTCCCTTATCACCTCCAGTTCATTACATAACACCAATTCTATATCGCTGATCCACTAGTCGGCTCAACAACAAACTGCTCTAAAAGGTCATCTTGCAGGAATTCAGCAAACTCACTCTCTGGAGATCCATTACCAACTTGATTTTCCCAATCGACCTGCATGTTAAAATCTCCAATGACTATCATAACATTACCTTTTTGACATGCCTTTTCTACTTCCCCTTGAAATCTGTGGTCCACCTCCCAGCTACTGTTCGGAGGCCTGTATATAACTGCCATCAATGTCCTTTTACCCTTGCAGTTTCTTAATTCAACCCACAATGAATAATTATCTTCCAGTCCTATGTCACATCTTTCTACTGATTTGATGCCATTCTATACCAGCAGAGCCACGCCATCCCCTCTGCCTACCTTCCTATCCCGATACAGTGTCTAACCTTGGATATTCAGCTCCCAATTACAACCATCAGCCATGATTAAGTGATGGTACAACATCATACCTGACAATCTGTAATAGTACAACAAGATCATTCACCTTGTTCCTTATACTCTGTACATTGAGATATAACACTTTGATTGCTGTGTTTGCTACCCTTTTTGATTTTGCATCCCTAATGCACTGATACTCACCCTGCTGGCTGCAATTTTCTCCTTTCATATGCCTGCCCTTCCTGACAGTCTGACTGCACATTATCTTTCCTTTTTTCCATCTGTCCTATTCTGAGTTCCATCATTCTGGTTCCCACCTCCCTGCCAAATTATTTAACCCTCCCCAACAGATCTTAACAAACCTGCCCATGAGAATATTGATCCCCCTCAGGTTCAAGAGCAACCTGTCCCTTTTTTTAACCAGGTTATACCTCTCCCAGAAGAGATCCCAATGATCGAGGAACCTGAAGCCCTGCTCCCTGCACCAGCTTCTCAGCCGCATATTAATCGGCCAAATCATCCTTTTTGTACTGTCACTAGCACGTGGCCCAGGTAGCAATCCAGAAATTATTCTCCTGGAGGTCCTGCTTCTCAGCTTTCTGCCTATCCCTCTAAATGATCTCTTACGACCTCATTGCTTTTCGTTCCTATGTCATCGGTACCAATACAGTATGTACCAAGACATCTGGCTGCTCTCCCTCCCTCCCTCTCTAAGATGCTGTGGAGATGATCTGAGATGTCCCTGACCCTGGTATCTGGGAGGCAACGTACCATTCGGGTGTGTCATTCATACCCATGGAACGTCCTGTCTGTTCCTCTGACTGTTGAGTCCCTTATCACTACCACTGCCCTCTTCTCCTGCACCACAGGCACATACTCAGTGCCAGTAATGTAGTCTCTGTGGCATTCCCCTGGGAAGGCAACAGTATCCAAAAAGGTATTATTGAGAGGAATGGCCACGGGGGGCTCAGTGCTAAATCCCCATTCACACTTCCATTTTTTTTGACAGTCACTCAGTCCCGCACCTCCTGCAACTTCGAGGAGACTACTTCCTTGTAACTCTGATCGGCGATCTTCTCACTCCCGTACAAGCGGAAGGTCATTCAGCTGCTACTTAGATCCCAAACACTGTCTTCAAGGAGCTGCAGCTAGATGCACTTCACTCAGATGTAGTTCCCTGGGAGACTCCAGGTCTCCCAGGACTCCAACTCGAACATCCAGCATGAAGAATACACAACGGTTATTTACTACACGAAGTACAGCAAGAGAGAGGGGAAGAAAGGGCACCTTAACAGAAACTTTCCCAGAACCAATACCTCTTCAGAGCTGGGGTCTCCTTTGAGCCAAAGATTGGCGCTTCTGCTCTGACCATTGGCCTGTCCACTTGTTCCTTCTCTACTTTTATTTAATTCCCTGCGCTCTACTCCCGTCGCTGATTGGGCTCTAGAATTCTGCAGCTGTATTTCTACCCAGCCAGAGCTTTGCCCCACCATTGATGCTCTGGCTTAATTTTTAAAAATATTTTCTCTTATCTTTATATTCTGCTCTGATATCTTTATGTCCAAGTTATGCATATCTAATCAGATGTAGTTTAAATTGGTTTATCCATTAACCATCTGATTGGATCGGACAAAAATATGAATCCTGATCTCATCTCAGAATCACAATCAGATTACGATTACATACAGTGGCATGCAAAAGTTTGGGCGGCAGCTAATCCTGTACAGGGGCAAGGTGTTTTACAATATGTCACCCAGATGAGGGACTGGTTAGAGCTATACCGAGGGGAGGCCCGGCTCAATTTCCTGGAGGCCAAGAAGACTCAGAAGCAATGGTATGACCAGCAGGAAACTTCTTCCCTGTGAAACCCGGTACTCCACAATCGAAACGAAGTGTCTGGCAATCAAGTGGGTGCTGGGCAGCCTCAGGTACTACCTTCTTGGGAGGGAGTTTGACCTCCAGACAGACCACAGAGCCCTGACCTGGATCCAGACAATGAAGGACCGGAATGCCAGGGTGACTAAGTGGTACCTGGAACTTCAACCTTTCAGGTTCTGTGTGCGGCACAAAGCAGGCAAGGAGAACATCACAGCGGACTTCCTGTCAAGACTGCCGAACATTGCTGCTGCATGAGAAGAGGGTGGTAATGTGATGAAGGCCCGTCACTGACTACAGATGGTACGTGGCGCACTCGGTAAAACACTCATCCCCAGCAGTAATAGTGACTGGGTCTGAAAGAGAGCTGCTGCATGGAGCTGTCTCATATAGAGGCAGCAGCAACCTGCACAGGTGTGCTGATGGTGGAGGATGCCATCTTTAATTGGGTAATTGAGTTAATTAGCTTTTGGTTGGTCTAGGGGGAGGGGCTTAGCAGTTATAAGCCTCAGGTTACCAAGGCTTTGGAGTTACTTTTCTTTTGTGTTTAGTCTGAGGGTGGCTATAAAAACAATATGTATATTGTTTTTTTCCCAGTTTTTGTCTTGTTTTGAGGTAAATAAAAGCACCTCAATCTATTCTTGTGACTCAAGCCATCTTGTTATTTTTCTTAAACAATTGACCCACAGTTTTTTGTGACATATGGTGGCAGCGGTGGGATGTAAACTTGGTTCCCTGGACGGTCAGGATTTCCTCCAGAATGCCTACACGAGAAAAGAGCTGGACAAGAGCACTGATCAGTTTTGGACTGGTTACCCACCGGAGCAGAAAAGCTTCAGGGAATCGTGTGGCATAATCACATACAACAAGAATGTATTGATACCCTGCTGAGCTTTTTTCCAGGGGCACCACAACGTCCATTGCAATCCGCTTAAATGGGGTGGTAATCACTGGCATGGACTGGAGGGGTGCTCGGTCGGATTTACGGACAGCACTGGTTTTTTGACACTCTGGGCACATTTTGCAATGTCTGCACATCAGTGTACATTGAAGGCCAAAAGAACGGAGGCCAGCCTGAGATATGTCTTATTGTGACCCAAGTGTCTGCCCAGGGAATGGTATGTGCAAGGTGTAGTATAGGGGACCTGCAACTACTTGGCACCACTAACCTCCTTTCGCCTGGCTCCTCTCCCTGATAAAGGATGCCATTGTGAAGAACATACACTGAACCACCTACCTCCACTGCAAGTTCTACCTGTGGCTCCGGCTTACAAGTCACCATGAACACATAAAACCTCTGTTTGCGAGCTGTAGTCAATAGCACAGTGCACACAGCTTTTTCTTATGAATGACATGGAACTACCAGAATGAAGGAGAGCAGTAAGGGATTTACCATTAACTTTTACTGAAACAGAATCTAGACTCTCCCTCCCTGTCCTGGCAGTCACCCTGCTCACCTTGTCTAGGCACATAACACAGTCCAGTCAGTTTTGGTCTCTTCAGGGGGCAAACAGACACTTTATGTCCCTGCTGCTGACAATGATAGCATACCAAAGCCTTAGTAAATGATTGAGCAGTGTGTTCCTTGTCATTTGCCCCCCGATTTCCTTCAAAGTTCTTCGTAAAGCTGTCCCTGGGGCAGTTGTAGTCCCTGGAATCCACCCGTGTTGGTTGTGATGGAGTTTCCTTTCTGGCATTCAGATACTGCATGGCCAACTCCGCTGCCGTCAGTCCATTCTCAGGTTCATGTTCTCTCTCCCACGTCCTGATGTCTGGAGGAAGCACCTGCAGCAGCTGCTCCAGGATGATGGTCTCCTCCAGCTGATCCTTACTGCTCTGCCCTGGCCGCATCCAGTGACGATAGAGGCCACTCAGCCGGTGATACGTCTCTGTTGGTGCCTCCCCAGATGGTGTTGGGGTGGCCCGGAACCGTTGACGGTAGGTCTCTGAAGAGATGTCAAATTTGGCCAACAGCACCTCCCTCAGGTCCGTATAACAGTTGGTCTTGTCTTCATCCATGGCCGTGTAGGCCTCCAGGGCTTTCCCGATCAGCAGGGGAATTAGTCAACAGGGCCACTTCTCCCAGGGCCTCTGCCATGTTTTTGCTATGCTTTCAGAACGTAGAAGGTAATTTTCAATGTCCTCACCTTGTTGATACACTGGTATCTTGTGTTCTTAGGCCGGACTGCTGGGGGGGTGGCGAACAGAAGGATTACCCAGTCTGCCAGGGGAAGACACCAACGATTGCCCAAAGTCAGAGGCGGCAGGTGGGCCTCCCCTTCTGGGCACTGGAGTTGGAAGTTTCAGTCTAAGGCTCCCACCTTCTGCTGTGGGGGACTGCCCTGCTGGGGATGGCTGTAGGACCGGCTGTCAGATCCAGTGAAATCTGCAGGCCCAGAGCTCTTCTTGGAGAATATCATCTCTCTTCTGCTGAGCAGCTAAAAAGTCCCTGAAGAGATTTACCACCTCTAGGGTTGAGGGACCCTCTTCCAGCAATGGCCCAGGCTACTGCTGTCAGGTTTTGAATCTTGCCCCTTGTGCCTCTTCCTCTGACATCACCACTATCTCCCACTCATCCTCATTCTTCATCTGAAGTTGCTGGTTTTGAGACCATAGCCCAGTTCATTTTTTAAAAGCACACTTAGTTTTGCAACTGGCCATCCCACTGCTGCCACCATATGTCACAAAAAACTGTGGGTCAATTGTTTAAGAAAAATAACAAGATAGCTTGAGTCACAAAACTAGATTGAGGTGCTTTTACTTACCTCAAAACAAGACAAAAACTGGGAAAAAATCAATATATATAGCTACCCTCAGACAAAACACAAAAGAAAACTAACCCCAAAGCCTTGGTAACCTGAGGCTTATAACTGCTAAGCCCCTCCCCCTAGACCAACCAAAAGTTAATTAACTCAATTACCCAATTAAAGATGGCATCCTCCACCATAAGCACACCTGTACAGGTTGCTGCTGCCTCTATATGAGACAGCTCCATGCAGCAGCTCTGTTTCAGACCCAGTCACTATTACTGCTGGGGATGAGTGTTTTACCGAGTGCGCCATGTACTGTCCGTAGTCAGTGACGAGCCTTCGTCACAGCAGTCCTGGTTAAAATTTCTGTTACTGTGAATAGCTAAGCGAGTAAAACATGACCTGATTTCCAAACGGCATAAAGTTAAAGATGACAAATTTCTTTAATATTTTAAGCAAGATTAATTTTTAATTTCATCTTTTATAGTTTCAAAATAATAAAAAAGGAAAAGGGCCCGAAGCAAAAGTTTGGGCACCCTGCATGGTCAGTACTTAGTAACACCCCCTTTGGCAAGTATCACAGCTTGTAAATGCTTTCTGCAGCCAGCTAAGAGTCTTTCAATTCTTGTTTGGGGGATTTTCGCCCATTCTTCCTTGCAAAAGGCTTCTAGTTCTGTGAGATTCTTGGGCCATCTTGCATGCACTGCTCTTTTGAGGTCTATCCACAGATTTTCGATGATGTTTAGGTTGGGGGACTGTGAGGGCCATGGCAAAACCTTCAACTTGCGCCTCTTGAGGTAGTCCATTGTGGATTTTGAGGTGTGTTTAGGATCATTATCCTGTTGTAGAAGCCATCCTCTTTTCTTCTTCAGCTTTTTTACAGACGGTGTGATGTTTGCTTCCAGAATTTGCTGGTATTTAATTGAATTCATTCTTCCCTCTACCAGTGAAATGTTCCCCATACCACTGGCTGCAACACAAGCCCAAAGCATAATCGATCCACCCCCATGTTTAACAGTTGGAGAGGTGTTCTTATCATGAAATTCTGCACCCTTTTTTCTCCAAACATACCTTTGCTCATTGTAGCCAAAAAGTTCTATTTTAACTTCATCAGTCCACAGGATTTGTTTAGATGTTCCTTTGCCAACTTCTGACGCTGAATTTTGTGGTGAGGATGCAGGAAAGGTTTTCTTCTGATGACTCTTCCATGAAGGCCATATTTGTTCAGGTGTCGTTGCACAGTAGAACAGCGCACCACCACTCCAGAGTCTGCTAAATCTTCCTGAAGGTCTTTTGCAGTCAAACAGGGGTTTGGATTTGCCTTTCTAGCAATCCTATGAGCAGGTCTCTCAGTATGTTTTCTTGGTCTTCCAGACCTCAACTTGACCTCCAGTGTTCCTGTTAACTGCCATTTCTTAATCACATTATGAACTGAGGAACCAGAGACCTCAAAACGCTTTGCTATCTTCTTATAGCCTTCTCCTGCTTTGTGGGTGTCATGGTCCGGTCCATGAAATCCGCATTCCAGTTCTCGGTCCGGTCCATCAATCCATATTCCAGGTTTTCCTGTTTTCTCCGTTTCTGTTGGGTGCTGTAATTGAGGTACATGATTCTTGTTTGGGCAGACACATAAATACCTCTGGAGACCAGGGCTTGGCTGCTGGATTGTTCCTGTTAAAACCCCCTGTCTGAATTCCTTCCCTTCACCTTCTTCCCGGAGCCTTGCCTGCATTGCTGTCAAATTCAACTGCTGGAGCAATATAAGGAACTGTGTATCATTGTTTGGAACTGTCTCTCTGTGTCCATGTCTTCACTAGGTAGGTCTGGTTGTTTGCTGCTCCTTGTGTTGGGATCTGTCTCTACGTCCGTGCCTTTGCTAGATAGGTCTGGCTGTCTACTACTGCCTTGTGTTGGGAACTATCTCATTGTGTTCTGCATTCCGTGCAATGAGTCCGGCCCTATGTCCTGTTTCCAAGGAGGGGTTCCGGCACTGTAATCCATGTTCCTGTCTCTCCCTCGGCCAAGGCCCCGCGTTCCTGTCTCGTCCAGACCTAGCCACGATCCAAGAACCTTCTACTATCCAAGCCATGGCTTTGTGTTCTTATCTTGTCCATGTGTCTCACCCAGCCCAGGAGTACCTTGCCTAGCTGGGTGCTGGGGTTCCCTTGTCCTGTGCTGGGGTTCCCTTGTCCTGTCCAGGAGGCTCCCGTCCAGTCCTGTTGTCATGCCACATCCTGTAGTCACGTCTTGTCCTCACCTAGTTCTGGAGTCCGAGCCCGAGTCAAGTCCCAGGTTCTGGGTCCTTGCCCAGTCTCTGGCTCGGAGTTCATATCCTTGTCTTGAGAAACCGAAGCCTTGACATGTCCTTGCCTAGTTCTAGGGTCCGAGCCAGAGTCAAGACCCAGGTTCTGGGTCCTTGTCCAGTCTCTGGTTCAGAGTCCAAGCCCAGGATCCTAGTTCCCAGTTCCATGTTCTGGTTCCGCTATCCTAGTAAACTCCTAGCCCAGGCCCTGAATCCTTGTCTCATCCAGGGCCTGTGTCAATGTCCAGCGTCATTTCTTCCCCTCTTCCCTTGCTTGCTTAACTCTAGTCCTAGTCCTGTTGCTAGTACATCAATGTCTGTGTCTTGCATTTTTGGGTCTGCCTACAGTGCCCCCACTATGACAGTGGGCATCATTTACTTTAATGTTCAAAGTGTTAGGCCGCTGCTTAAAGGAGCCTATGGCTGCTGATTGTTGGGGAAAGGTGTGAGGAGTCAGGGTATTTATAAAGCTTTGAAATTTGCATACCTGACCTTTCCTAACGATGACTGCGAACAAGCCATAGCCCTAACAAGCTAATTAAGGTCTGAGACCTTGGTAAAAGTTATCTGAGAGCTCAAAAATCTTGGGGTGCCCAAACTTTTGCATAGTGCTCCTTTCCTTTTTTTCCACTCTAAAATTGTACAACACAAAATTAGTACACTAATCTTGCTTAAAATGTTGAAAAGAATGTTTCATCTTTAACTTTATGACTTTTGGAGATCAGTTCATTTTCTCCTCACTTCACTATTCACAGTAACAGAAATTTCGACCAGGGGTGCCCAAGCTTTTGCATGCCACTGTATCACTGGCATATATTATGAAATTTATTGACTTTGCAGCAGCAGTACATTGTAATCCAGAATTACAGAGGGAAAAAAACCCTGTGAATTACAGTAAGTACTTACACGCGCACACTCACATAATAGTTAAATTAAATAATATTGCAAAATGGAGACACTACTTTCTCCCTTATTAGGGAGAGAGAGCCTGTGGTATGTCAAATATCGGGTGAACAAGTAGTCTTTGGAGTACTGCAAGTCTGTGTCTTTGCTGTTGCTTTGCTCACACTGGAGCGCTCGGTGGCAGGTGCCAATGCTTTTTTTGTTGGTGGGGGGGAGGGGAAATCATTGCTTGCTGCTACTTACGTATGGGACGGAGGATTAGCTGGGGGGACGACTTTGGGGTTCTAACATTTAACTGTCATTCATTCTTTGGGGGCATTCCTCTGTTTTTGTGGATGTTTGTGACAAAAAAGCATTTCAGGATGTATATTGTATACATTTCTCTAACATTAAATGTACCTTTGAAACCTTTGAAATAGAAATAAAAAAAACTAATGAGGTAGTGTTCATGGGTTCAATGCCCATTCAGAAACTAGGTGGCAGAGGAGAAGTTGTTGTTTCTGAAATGTTGAATGTATGTCTTCACACTTTTGTACCTTCTTTCTGATGGTAACAATGAGAACAAGGCATGTCCTTACTGATGGAGGCCGTCTTTTTGAGGCATCCCTCCTTGAAGATGTCCTGGATACTATTGAGGCTGATGCTCCTGATGCAGCTGACTAGGTTCACAAATCTCTGTAGCTTACGTTGACCCTGTGCTGTCAGACCCCTCCCCAATATCAGACGGTGATGCAGCCAGTTAGAATGCTCTCCATGGTACATCCGTCAACCTTTTCAAGTGTTTTTGGTGACATACCAAATCTTTCCAAACTCCTAATGAAATATAGCTGCTGATGTGCCTTCTTTGTAGTAACATTGGTATGTTGGGTTCAGGTTATATCCTCAGAGATATTGACACCCAGAAACTTGAAATTGCTCACGCTTTCTGCATCTGATCCCTATGAGGACTGGTGTGTGTTTCCTCATCTTACCCTTTCTGAAATCCATAATTACTTGCTTGCTTTTACAGATGTTGAGTCCAAGGTTATTGCTATGACACCACTTGCTCCTGTATGCCCTCTTGTCACCATCTGAAATTCTGCCAGCAATAATTGTATCAGAAGCAGATTTACAGAAGACGTTTGCACCGTGCCTAGTCACACAGTCATGGGTGTAGTGAGAGTTAAACTCTCATCCCTGAGGTGCATTGGTATTGATTGTTAGTGAGCTTGAAATGTTGTTTCTGCTCCACAGACTGTGGTCTTCTGATGAGGCAGTCGTGGATCCTGTTGCAGAGCGAGGTACAGAGGCCCAAGTTTTGAAGCTTTTAATCAGAACTGTAGGGATGATTGTGTTAAACGCTGATCTGTATTCAATGAACAGCATCGTGACATAGGTACTATATTTGTGTTGTCCAGGTGATCAAAGGCCATGTGAAGAGCTAATGATGTAGACCTATTGCGGTGATGGGCAAATTGCAGTGGTTTCAGATCCTTGTTGAGACAAAAGGTAATTTGGTAATTTCTTCAGCAGTTTGAACGGGTCACGACTGCGAAAGCATGTGGAAGTCTGCCTGTGAGACAGTGGGAGAGTTTAATAAGCAAGCGGATTAATGGAGCGGGCAATGGAGTAGTGGAAGACAGAGTAGGAAGGCTTTGGCTCGAGAGGCTTCGGTGAGCAGAGGCTGAGGATGAGCTTGCTCCCAATGAGGTAAGGCTGGGTAAGTTCCTTTAATTAATCTAATTAACTTAGAAGTAGGTAATGGAGGCAGCAGTTAGGGTAGTCGAGTGCTCCGTTTGCAGTATGTGGGAAATCAGGGAGAGCATAATTGTCCCTGATGACTACACCTGTAAAAGGCGCATCCAGCTGCAGCTCCTGACAAACTGAGTTAGGGAACTAGAGCTGGATGAACTTCAGATCATTCGTGAGGCAGAGGCAGAAATAGACAGGAGTTTCAGGGAGATAGTCACCCCTAAAAGTCAGGAGACAGGTAGCTGGGTGACTATCAGGAGAGGGAAGGGGAATAGACAGAATGAGCAGAGCACCCCTGTGGCCGTTCCCATCAATAATAAGCATACCGTTTTGGATACTGTTGGTGGGGATGACCTACCAGGGACAAGTTGCAGTGGTTGCATCTCTGGCACTGAGACTGGACAGCTCAGAAGGGAAGGAGGGCAAAGAGGAGAGCAGTAGTGATTGGGGATTCGATAATTAGGGGGACAGATAAGAGGTTCTGTGGAAGAGATTGAGAATCCTAGATGGTCTGTTGCCTCCCTGGTGTCATAAACCGGTCCGTGAAGTTTGCTTTCTGGTTCACAGTCCGGTCCGTGGACTCAGGGCTCCGGGTCTTCCAGCTGTCCCTTGTTTTGGTTGAGTTAATCATAGGCACCTGATTCCCATCTTGGGGCTTGGAATTTAAGTAGCCTTGGGGATGACTGTGGGCTACTGGTTTGTCCTGTCAAGATTTCCTGGGAGCAACCTGCCGGTGGAAGGCTAGAGCGGCCACTTGCCATTTTTAGGCCCTGTTGGAGAACCATCAATTCATGGAGCCTTGCTGTTGGTAGTCGGGGCTGTCTTTACGGTATGGATTTGGCTGTTTCCTGGGCCTGCTGAGTGGCTGCCAGCCACTCCAAGTTAGGTAGCGATCCGGTTGTTTCCATAGCCAGCCTAGGTTGCTGGCCGTAACTGAGACTCTGAGCAACCCTGATGCAGAGATGGAAATGTCTGTCGTTCTTTGGTGTTTGTCTCTTCTTGTCCTAGCCTCGGTGGGGTAAGTCAGGCTGTTCTGCTGTTGCCCTGCGGGGGGATCTGTCTTGTCTTGTCCTCGCCTCCGTGGGGTAAGTCAGGCGTTCTGCTGTTGCCCTGCAGGGAGGGGGTCCTGTCTTGTCTTTGCCTCTGTTGGGTAAGTCCGGCTATTCTGCCGTTACCTGATGGATGGTCCTGTCCCACCTTGGTGTGGAGAGGTTGAGTCCCGGCTTGTCGAAGTATAAGTCCCGGCTCTATGTCTATGTACTGTCCTGTCTCATGTTGGTGTCAGGTTAAAGATGAGTCCTGGCTTTTTGAAGGATAAGTCCCAGCTCTATGTTGATGTACAGTTCCCAGTCTGTCTCCGATCCCCAGACTCCGAGTTATCAGCTTCTGCATTCCTAGACCCAAGACCCGAGACTGCCTCCCAGCCTCGTGAGCCGAGACCACCACCCCCCCCAGCCCGCAGCCTCAAGTCTCAAGACCCCAGCCTCATCCTGTCCCGTGGTCATGTCATGTCCTTGCCTGGTTCTGGAGCCTGAGCCTGAGGCAAGACCCCGGTTCTGGGTCCTTGTCCAGTCTCTGGCTCAGAGCCCAAGCCCAGGCTCCTAGTGCATAGTTCCTCGTCTGGGTTCCCTGTCTTGTCCATGTCCGAGCCCAAGTCTGCACTCTTGTTCCTGCTCCTTGTCTGTATCCTGTCACGTCCCTACTCTAGTCAAGTCCTGTTCCTTGTACTTCAGTGTCTGTGTCTTGCATCTGGGTCTATTCCCAACGACCCCCTTTGTGACACCTGGTGCCAGGGTCCGCGATATCTCGATCAAGTTCTCAGTATTCTCAAGAGGGAGGGTGAGCAGCTAGATGTCGTGGTCCATGAAAGGACCCATGACATGGATAGGAAGAATGAGGAGGTCCTGCAAGGAGAATTTAGTTAGTTAGGTGCAAAGTTGAAGGACAGGACCTCCATGGTTGCAATCTCAGGATTGCTACCCGTGCAATGTGCTAGTGAGGCTAGAAATAGGAAGGTAATGCAGCTAAATACGTGGCTAAGGAATTGGTGCAGGAGGGAGGGCTTCCTGTTTCTGGACAATTGGGCCTTGTTCCAGGGAAGGTGGGACCTGTACTGACAGGATGGGTTGCACCTGAACCGGACGGGGAAACCTTCCAGGAAGTTTTGCTAGTGCTGCTCTGGGGGGGGGGGGGGTTAAACTAGATTTGCAGGGGGAGGGGAACCAGAGTGTTAGAGCAGATAGTGAGGTGGAGGAGGATAAAAGTCATTCAAGAACTGCAAGTATAGTACATGGAGTAAAGCCAGATCTAAAATATAAAGAGGCTTTGATGAAAGAGAATCAGAATAAAGGGTGTAAAGGTAGTAAGGTAGAAGGGCTAAAGTGCGTGTACTTCAATGCAAGAAACATCAGGAACAAAGGTGATGAACTGAGAGCTTGGATACATACATGGAATTATGATGTAGTGGCCATTACAGAGACTTGGCTGGCACCAGGGCAGGAATGGATTCTCAATATTCCTGGATTTCAGTACTTTAGAAGGGGTAGAGAGAGGGGAAAAAGGGGAGGAGGGGTGGCATTACTGGTCAGGAATACCATTACAGCTACAGAAAGGGTGGGTAATGTAGCAGGATCCTCTTTTGAGTCAGTATAGTAGAAGTCAGGAACAGGAAGGGAGCAGTTACTCTATTAGGAGTATTCTATAGGTCCCCTGGTAGCAGCAGAAATACTGAGGAGCAGATTGGGAGGCAGATTTTGGAAAGGTGCAAAAATAACAGGGTTGTTATCATGGGTGACTATAACTTCCCTAATATTGATTGGCACCTGATTAGTTCCAAGGGTTTAGATGGCGCAGAGTTTGTTAAGTGTGTCCAGGATGAATTCCTCTCATGGTATGTTGCCAGGCCGACTAGGGGAATGCCATGCTAGATCTAGTATTAGGTAACGAACTGGGTCAGATCAGATCTCTCTGGGTGAGCGTCTGGGGGATAGTGACCACTGCTCCCTGGCCTCTAATATTATCATGGAAAAGGATAGAATCAGAGAGGACAAGAAAATTTTTAATTGGGGAAGGGGAAATTATGAGGCTATAAAGACTAGAACTTGCAGGTGTGAATTGGGATGATGTTTTTGCAGGGAAATATACTATGGACATGTGGTTGATGTTTAGGGATCTCTTGCAGGATGTTGGGGATAAGTTTGTCCCGGTGAGGAAGCTAAAGAATGATAGGGTGAAGGAACCATGGGTGACAAGTGAGGTGGAGAATCTAGTCAGGTGGAAGAAGGCAGCATACATGAGGTTTAGGAAGCAAGGATCAGATGGGTCTATTGAGGAATATAGGGTAGCAAGAAAGGAGTTTAAGAAGGGATTGAGGAGAGCAAGAAGGGGGCATGAGAAGGCCTTGGCGAATAGGGTAAAGGAAAACCCCTAGGCATTCTTCAATTATGTGAAGAACAAAAGGATGACAGGAGTAAAGATAGGACCGATTAGAGATAAAGGTGGGAAGATGTGCCTGGTGGCTGTGGAAGTGAGCGAGGTCCTCAATGAATACTTCTCTTCTGTATTCACCAACGAGAGGGAACTTAATGATGATGAGGACAAGCTTATTACTAATTTTATTGCAACACCACCAAATTACATTCAGTACAACCAATTGCCAATTACATTTTGACTGTTTAACCCAGCCACCCCCCAACCTTAATCACCATCCCCCCTCCACCCCTCTCTCCCCCCATCCCTCTCCCCTTTACCAACCAACTGATATAGGGCCTCTGCCCCTTCCCTCCTCAGTCCTGATGAAGGGTTCTGGCCCGAAAGGTTGACTGATCATTTCCACGGATGCTGCTCGACCTGCTGAGTTCCTCCAGTGTGTTGTGAGTGTTGCTTTAACCAACTGAATAGTAGCGCATACACAGACAAAGCATTTCTATTTTAACAAAAGATCTTTTAAGTTAGATATCAATTTTGTCCACATTAAGACTGTGTTTGCTCGTGCATCATTTACTCTTACTGATGAAAGTTCTGGGTAAGAAATGTCCAAAAACCTCCGAAGCCAGCGAGTATTTGAAATATCATGGGGAGGTTTCCAACGCTGGACTACAATCTTCTTAGCTGCAGTCAGGCCTGCCGGCCAGACTTGCGTGTTTTTACGGTGAGGACAAGATGAGTGAGGTTGATGTTCTGGAGCATGTTGATATTAAGGGAGAGGAGGTGTTACAGTTGTTAAAATACATTAGGACGGTTAAGTCCCTGGGGCCTGACGGAATATTGCCCAGGCTGCTCTACGAGGCAAGGGAAGAGATTGCTGAGCCTTTGGCTAGGATCTTTATGTCCTCGTTGTCCACAGGAATGGTACCGGAGGACTGGAGGGAGGAGAATGTTGTCTCCTTGTTCAAAAAAGATAGTAGGGATAGTCCGGGGGATTATAGACCAGTGAGCCTTGCGTTTGTGGTGGGAAAGCTGTTGGAAAAGATTCTTAGAGATAGGATCTATGGGCATTTGGAGAATCATGGTCTGATTAGGGACAGTCAGCATGGCTTTGTGAAGGGCAGATCGTGTCTAAGAAGCCTGATAGAGTTCTTTGAGGAGGTGACCAGGCATATACATAAGGATAGTGCAGTGGATGTGATCTACATGGATTTTAGTAAGGCATTTGACAAAGTTCCACATGGTAGGCTTATTCAGAAAGTCGGAAGGCATGGGATCCAGGGAAGTTTGGCCAGGTAGATTCAGAATTGGCTTGCCTGCAGAAAGTAGAGGGTCGTGGTGGAGGGAGTACATTCAGATTGGAGGGTTGTAACTAGTGGTGTCCCACAAAGATTGGTTCTGGAACCTCTACTTTGTTATTTTTATTAGCGACCTGGATGGGGGGTTAGAAGGGTGGGTTGGCAAGTTTGCAGATGACAGAAAGGTTGGTGATGTTGTAGATAGTGTAGAGGATTGTCGAAGATTGCAGAGAGATATTGATAGGATGCAGAAGTGGGCTGAGAAGTGGCAGATGGAGTTCAACCCGGAGAAGTGTGAGGTGGTACACTTTGGAAGGACAAACTCCAAGGTAGAATACAAAGTAAATGGCAGGATACTTGGAGGAGCAGAGGGATCTGGGGGTACATGTCCACAGATCCCTGAAAGTTGCCTCACAGGTAGATAGGGTAGTTAAGAAAGCTTATGGGGTGTTAGTTTTCATAAGTAGAGGGATAGAGTTTAAGAGTCATGGGGGAATGATGCAGCTCTATAAAACTCTGGTTAGGCCACACTCGGAGTACAGTGTCCAGTTCTGGTCGCCTCACTATAGGAAGGATGTGGAAGCATTGGAAAAGGTACAGAGGAGATTTACCAGGATGCTGCCTGGTTTAGAAAGTATGCATTATGACCAGAGATTAAGGGAGCTAGGACTTTACTCTCTGGAGAGAAGGAGGATGAGAGGAGACATGATAGAGGTGTACAAGATAATAAGAGGAATAGATAGAGTGGACAACCAGCACCTCTTCCCTAGGGCACCACTGCTCAATACAAGAGGACATGGCTTTAAGGTAAGGGGTGGGAAGTTCAAGGGGCATATTAGAGGGAGGGTTTTTACTCAAAGTGGTTGGTGCATTGCATGCACTGCCTGAGTCAGTGATGGAGGCACATATACAAGTGAAATTTAAGAGACTACTAGACAGGTATATGGAGGAATTTAAGATGGGTGGTTATATAGGACACAGGGTTTAAGGGTTGGCACAACATTGTGGGCCGAAAGGCCTGTTCTGTGTTCTAGCCATAACCAGCCTCTCGGTAGCTGAATAGTAAGTGCTGCTGGACGATAATCACTAAAGCACTCATCCTACTCTTCTTGGGTGCTGGTATAATTGTTGCCCTTTTGAAGCAGGTGGTAACTTCCAACTGAAAATGTCTTTGAACACCCTGCCAGATGGTTGGCGCAGATTTTCAGAGCCCTCCCCAATACTCCACTGGAGCCTGTTGCCTTGCGAGGATTCATCCTCTTGAAATATGGACTGATTTTGCCCTCTGAGACAGAGATCACAGTCACTGGATGCTGCAGGGATCTTCATAGCTGTAGCTTTATTCTCCCTTTCAAAGCCAGTATAAAAGGCATTGAGCTCGTCCGGGAGTGAAACATCACTGCCGTTCATGTTAGATTTCGCTGCAGGAAGTGATGACCTGCAAACCCTGCCGGAGATGATGTGCACTTGATGTCACTTCCAATCTCGTTCACAGTTGTTCCTTAGCTCTTGAAGTAGCCTCTGAAAGTCGTACCTTGTTTTCTTCTACAGACCTGGGTCGCCAGACTTGAATTGGACAGATATAGCCCTCAGCAGACAATGGAGCCCTGGTTCATCCATAGATTTTGATTTGGGTATGTACAGTAAATTCTTGTTGGTACACACTAATCCACACAGATTTTAGTGAAGTTGGTGAAATCTGTGGGGTACTCATTCAGACCCAAAGATGAATCTCTGAATACTGTCAAGTCCACTGATTCAATGCGGTCCTTTAAACACTCCTATGCTTCTCTTGTCCATACCTTCTTGGTCCTCACTACTGGTGCTGCAGTCTTCAGTCTCTGCCTATACTCGGGGAGGAGAAGTACAGACTTTCCAAACACTATGTGATCTTGATGGTGTCACAATTGTCCAGTGTGTTGGATCCTCTGACACTACAAGTGATTTGTTGGTAATAATTATTCAGAAATTTTTTCAAGCTGGCCTGATTAAACTCCCCCATAATGATGTAGAAGGCATCAGGGTGTGCTGCTTCATGCCTGTTGATTTGTTGCTCAGTCTGTTTTGTAAAACAGTGTAAAACAGAGCCTCGTTTTAACACCAGCCTGCCTGGAGCCTCGTTTTACACTGGCCTGTAGTGGGATGTACACTGCTACCAAGGTTATTGCTGAAATCTCCTATGGCCGATAAAATGGAAGACACTTGATGGCGAGGTGTTCCAGGTTGGGTGAACAGGACTGGGACAGAACTACCATTTTTGTACACCACACAGAATTGATCATGAAGCACACTCCATGTCCTCTGCCTTTGAAAGTCTCGGCAGTCCTATCTTGGCTGTGTGTGTTTGAACCCATCAAACTGTATCACTATGTCCAGAATGGAAGGGGTTAACCAAGATTCGGTGAAACAAAAAAATGTTTCGATGTAGTTGTGGTTCTCATCTGAAACTGAAGTATTTGATGGTTTCCACCAGAGATGCTGGCACCAGTCGCCTTCCTTGATGGCGCCCTGGAAGTAGATCTATATAAATTATTTGATATTCCAGGAATATAAACACAACCTTAGAATTTTATTTGTACTGCAAACCTTCTTAAACCTTTTCCCCTGTTTTCCCCTTCATCTTCAATTGACAACCAAAAGGAGTTCATGGACAACTTTGCTATTAGAATGGGAGTAATGCAATTAGCTACCAATGTCTCTCCTCTCACCAGTCCATTGACTCGAATCACCAATGTTGTCCTAAGCCTGAGGTTGAGTCTTCCACTTGCTTGCCTGTCTATTCCACCTTGTCTTCTCTTAAACCTCCACTCCACAAATCTGACCTGCAGCTCACTTCGCCTTATTCCTTGTAAAGCACTGATCAATCAAATTTCCTTTCAGATTTCATATTGACTGATATAATTAAATTTTCTTGCATCTTAAAAGGATCTCCCCACAGGCAGTTAATCTGATCAGCCATTCTAGTTAGCCCTCCCCCACCTCAATATATATACCCCCATCACTACTCTGCATCATAAACATTTTAAACCACATTTTATAATGCTGTTTACATTGTAAATACATAATGACATTTATGTATTTATGCATATTTTATTCCATATCTGTACTTTAACCTTTATTTTTATATAATTCTTTATTCTTTGTAATTATTGAATGTTGTTGTTTTATGTTGCATGTCTCATCCTGACAAACACACCACAGCAAATCCCTCATCATATAAGTGTATATGGTGAATAAAGTTGATCCTTGATGCTTGAACTATTTTTTTGCCGGCTAGGTGTCTTCTCATTCCTTGTCAGCAACACTGTTCAGGAATCACTGGTCCTCAGTCATACCAAACAACTACTCCATCTCCAAATGTCCTATTGTTTCCATGCTCGTTGGAAATGCTATAAACTGTCAAATTCATGCTCACCTTAACTGAATCACCTTGTTTGATTCCTCCAATCAGTTCCCAGCTTATTTATTCCTTGTGATTAGACACTTTGAGATGGTATGGTGGTTGTCTCTTGGGGTCTAAGGAAGGCTAAACATTGTGCAGTCATCTGTGGATACACATGTGGCGTCGGAGGCCGAAGGCTGAAGCACACATACGGTTGCAGGTTGGACATGGAATGGCGGTTGTTAGAACAGGTGCATACACAGCTTTGGGGTGTCGATCTTGTGCTGCTGCAAGGCGCTGATTTTGGTCATCCACAAAGTCAGGTGCAGCTTTTCTGGTCAGGGCGCGCCACGCAACCCTGTTGGCTGCGGACTCCTCAAGTTGTCGAGGCTGGAGGTCTGCCCATTTGATGTACAATTTCAGATTGTCTTTGAATCTTTTTTTGGGGCGGCCCTGATTGTGACTGCCATGCTCAAGCTCACCGTAGAGCAGCTGCCTGGGGATTCTTGTTTCACCCATGCAGATTACATGGCCAATCCAGCGTAGTTGGGCCTGGAGGATCCTTGCCTCAATGCTTGTGCTGTTGGCTCTGTCAAGGAGTTCCTGGTTGGTGATTCGGTCCTGCCATTGAATCCTCATGATCCTCCTAATAGTTGAGCATCTTTTTTTTGTTTGATGACAGTTGGGAAGCTATGGTCATAAAATAAGCTACAGTGGTAGTACAGTAGATCTGGAAGAAGATAGCACCAGTGAACAACACGACCAAGGGCAATGTCCTCCAGATGGACCACAAACCTACTTCATTCCCTTCTTTTTCTTTCAAATATGGTTCTGCTACTGCTGGAGCCTGTGATCAATGCTTTGGTGCTGTGCTTTTTGGCCTGATTGATCCATCTACTGCTTTGCTGTCTCCAAGGGTGTTTTGAGAGAAGTGTGCAGCCTTGGGGCCAAGAAGCCTGGATATAGGGCCATGATCAACTCCATTTCTCACCGATCTCGCTGATTAAAACTCTGAGGAAGAGTGAAATCATCGAGGCGAGTGTGGAAGGTGACAGGTGTTCAGCACCATCTACCTGCCTCTGGTTTGCTGTTGCTGGAGGAAGGAGTCTATGTGTGATGCTCTCGCTCTCCCTCTCACTCAACTATTAGGATAAACTGACAAATGGGTCTAGGCTATGTGTGTATTTTGCACGAATCATTCAGGTTACGGGGTCTGTTTCTATTCTGTATAACTCTACGACTTGATAGATGATGAAAGGCTTGGACAGATACAAGTTTAAAGAAGTCTTTTAAATAACTAAATAGAGGTAGAGAGACTAAATGGTGGTCAATGGTGAAGCAAATAAAATCAGGAATTAACAAGAGACCCAATTTTGGAATCCAGTTACCTTGAAGTTTAAAAGGCTGGAGTTTACAACGACGATTGCAAAAGACTCAGGACAAGATTGAGAATTTTAAAAATGAGGCAATGTTTAATTGGGAATAAATGGGAGGCCAGCAAGTACAGACTAATAATTTATTGGGATAGTGTAAAGTCAAACAAGGCAGCTGAGCTTAGGATAATAGGTTTACAAAGATGAGAGAGATGAAGATCAGCAGTCCTGACCTCTTAATTATTCCCAAATTTACATGCTTCGTAATTAAAAAGGAATGCCATAGGCAAGGTCTAAATTTTGAAATTCCCTCCCACCCTTTTTCCAATGTACCTATGCTCTTAAAAGGTGCTCCATGAAGCCAACCAACTCCTTGCCATTTGTCTTGACATTGCACTGTTTGTATCACTGATGTCAAATTTTGTTTCGTAACACAATCTGAATACTATCTGCAGATTATCTACAGCTTAATGTGAAAAAGTCTAAGGAGCTGGTGGTAGACCTGAGGAGAGCTAAGGTACCGGCGACCCCTGTTTCCATCCAGGGGTTCAGTGTGGACATGGTTGAGGATTACAAATACCTGGGGATACGAATTGACAATAAACTGGACTGGTCAAAGAAGACTGAGGCTGTCTACAAGAAGGGCCAGAGCCATCTCTATTTCCTGAGGAGACTGAGGTCCTTTAACATCTGCTGGACGATGCTGAGGATGTTCTACAAGTCTGTGGTGGCCAGTGCGATCATGTTTGCTGTTGTGTGCTGGGGCAGCAGGCTGAGGGTAGCAGACACCAACAGAATCAACAAACTCATTCGTAAGGCCAGTGATGTTGTTGGGGATGGAACTGGACTCTCTGACGGTGGAGTCTGACAAGAGGATACTGGCCAAGTTGCATGACATCTTGGTCAATGTCTCCCATCCACTACATAATGTACTGGTTGGGCACAGAAGTACATTCAGCCGGAGACTCATTCCACCGAGATGCAACACAGAGCGTCATACGAAGTCATTCCTGCCTGTGGCCATCAAACTTTACAACTCCTCCCTTGGAGGGTCGGACACCCTGAGCCAATAGGCTGGTCCTGGACTTATTTCCTGGCATAATTTACATATTACTATTTATGGATTTATTACTATTTATTTATGGTGCAACTGTAACGAAAACCAATTTCCCCCGGGATCAATAAAGTATGACTATGACTATGACTCACGGCTCCCGAAGGAAGGTTCTTGTGTTCGAATGGTCTCTCTCTCCCTCGAGAGGATGATGAGAGGCTGTCAGAGGATGATGTCGGAGTCCTGGGTCTTGGACAAGGTTTAATCAACACCATTTGTTGATTGGACTCTGTAGTTCACGTTATGATGTTTTTCTGGTTTCCAGTTGCTTTCTTTTTTTGTTGCTATTTTGGGTGATTTTGAACCGGGTGGACTGTAGGTCACAACACTGAGCTGAACTGAATGTGCCTGGATTCTTTCCATTTTGTGTTTTATATTCTCCGTTTTTCACTCGTTTTTGTTATTGCCATTTGTGCAATTTGTTTCTTTTTGCACATGGGGGTGGGGTTTGATGTTTATTCTTTGAACAGGTTCCACGGTTTCCTTTGTTACGTGGCAGTCTGTGGAGAAGACAAATCTCAGGCTTGTTTACTGCATACTAGCTTTCGTAATAAGTGTACTTTGGATCTTTGAATTAGTTCTAATTAGGCATTGAACTTAACAGTTGCACAACCCATAAATGGGCCCTTTAACCCATCAAATCCATGAGCCAAATTTTTCCTCTATCTACACTAATTCTACTTGTCTGAATGAAGTCTATTGCCTTCTATTTTTTTAAGTATTCGACTGGGGGGTGAGGTGGGAAATGGGGAGGGATGTTTCCCTTCAAAACTGATCTCCCAACAGAGTGGCGAAGAGGAGCATTGTTGGCTGGAGTTATCATGGTTTCCATGATAGAGAGAAGCATCACCTAATGAAGCTGTAAATGCAAGAGAGGCAAGATGATGCTTAAAGTTTCTCCACATTCTACCATCCATATCCAGATGCACTGAATATAAATGGGTTGATGTAAAAGCTATTTCCCTTTAAGACACAAGACATAGAAGCAGAATTAGGCCATTTGGCCTATCGAGTCTGCTCAACCATTCCATCATGGCTGATTTATTGTCCCTCTCATCCCCATATTCCTACCTTCTTCCTGTAACCTTTGACACCCTGGTTAATCAAGAAATTTTCAACACCTGCTTTAAATATACTCAATGGCTTGGCCTCCAGGGCTGTCTGTTGCAATGAATTCCACAGATTCACTACCCTCTGGCTAAAGAAATTCCACGGATGTGATCTCATTGGCTCTTCATGCAGCCTTGAGTCACCGGGATGATGCTATTACTAATACTTATGTCAATACAGCTCAACATTTGGCACAATAATTCCCACTGTTCTGATCAAAAAGCTCCAAAGCTTCAGCCTTTGTACTTCCCTCTGCAGCTGGATCCTTGACTTCCTCACCGGAAGACCACAATCTGCAATCAGGAATAACATCTCCACCTCGCTGACAATCAACACTGGCGCACATTAGGGATGAGCCTATTGCTCAATTCTATCTACCCCCATGACCATAGTTCAATTGCCTTCTGTAAATTTGCTGTCGGTGTAACTATTGTTGGCAGAATTTCAGATGGTGACGAGGGGGTGTATAGGAGCAAGATAAATCAGCTAGTTGAGTGGGTGTTGCAACAACAACCTTGGAGTAAGTAAGACCGAAGAACTGATGTGGACTTCAGAAAGGGGAAGATATTGGAACACACTAGTCCTAGTAGAGGGATCAGAAGCAGGGAAAGATTGAGCAATTTCAAGTTCCCGGGTATCAAAATCTGAGGATCTATCCTGGGCCTGACATATTGATACGGCCACAAAGAAGGCACGATGGTGGCTAGATTTAATTAGGAGTTTGAAGGGATTTGGTATGTCACTAAGACACTAGCAAGTTTCTACAGATGTACCGTGGAGAGCATTCTAATTGGCTGCATTACCATCTGGTATGGGGGGAGGGTGGGAGACTACTGCACAAGATTGAAAGAAGCTGCAGAAAGTTGTAAACTTGGTCAGTTCCATTGTGAGCACTAGCCTCCACAAAATCCAAGACATCAAGGAGCAATGCCTCAGAAAAGTGGCACCCATCAGTAAGGATCCCCATCATCTAGTAAATGCCCCTTGTCATTGCTTCCACCGGGAAGGAGGTACAGGAGTGTGAGGGCACACACTCAGTGACTCAGGAACAGCTGTCTCCCCACTTCCACTGGATTTCTGAATGAGCAGTGAACCCACGAACACTGCCTCTCTATTTTGTACTGATTTAATTTAGCTGTTTAAAATTTATGTGTATATATTCTTTTATTCAGTTTTCTATTATGTATTGCATTGTACTGCTATCGCAAAAACAACAGATTTCACAAAGCATGCCGATGATATTCAACCTGATTCTGATTCCTCATTGTTGTGCCCATGCACAACTACGTATCAATTAAGTAAAAGCATGCACACAGGAAATGGCTTTAACTGGAGTATTCACATTGCAACGAGAGAGAAGAACGTGAATACACCAGTTAAAGTCACCTCCTGTGTTTGTGATTTTATTTAATTGATACAGTATACCTCTATGAAACCTCCCCTCAATCTTTTATGTTCTATCTGACCATATATTCCATCTCTCTAATATCTCTTCATTCTACACTCTGCCTCAGCTTCTGTTGTGCTGAATATCTAATTTGGGTTTTATTTTTGCCTCTAGGTTTGGCTATCATGATTCTTGTTTGACTCTCCCCAAACCTGATATAATGCAAAAATTGCTGCCTGGGCCTGCTTTGCATCAAGTTCTTTCTCCTTCCTGATTTACATGGCTTCTGGTTACCAGAAATTCTCACCTTTGCTTTCGAATCTCTTCATGATTTTTACCTCTTCTAACCTCTGGAACCTCTGGCTATGTAATGGTCGAGAGTTCACAGCAGCGGATTTTCTCTGGCCTGATGATTATTGTTATGTGTAAATGTTCCATTGCTGTTGGCCATACTGCCAAATGTCCCAAGTTAATGAATTTCTTCTTTCCCTAATCCCCTCTTCTTCATCACTTTCTATACTTGTCTACCTCTTCAACCAAGCTTTTGATTATTTGTTCTAACATCATTTTATGTGTCTTGTAAATAAAGCTAATTATCATTTAGAAAGCCTTGATTAATTACTAGCTTTGCTATCAGTTTATTATTATTAAATGTACCGAGATACAGTACAGCGAAAAGCTTGTCCATTACAGACCAAATTGTTACACAGTGCATCGAGTTAGAACAAGGTAAGACAATTCAGAATAAAGTGGGAAGAACTATAGAGAAATGTCTAGTGCAGGTAAACAAAAAAGTACGAGATCATAACAAGGTAGATTATCAGCTCACGAGTCCACCTTATTGTAGACAAAGTCCATTCAAACATCTGATGACAGCAGAGTAGAAGCTGCCCTTAAGCCTAGGGGTATATGCTTTCAGGCTTTTGTATCTTCTGCCCAATGGCAGAGGGGAGAAGAGAATGTCCAGGAGAGATGGGGTCCATGATAGTGCTGAATGCATACTGAGGCAGCAAGAAGTATAGACAGGGTCCATCGAGGGGAGACTGGTTTCTGTGATGTGCTAGGCTGTGTCCACAACTCTCTGCAATTTTTTGCAGCCACATGCAAAGCAGTTGTGATATCAAGCTGTTATGCATGCAGATAGGATGTTTACTGTGATGCATCGATACAAATTGGAAAGGGTCGATGGGGACAAGCTAAATTTCTTAAGCCTTCTGAGGATGTAGAGATGCTGATGAGTTTTTTGGCCATGGCATCCATGCGATTGGATCAGAACAGACTATTAGTGGTGTTCATACCTAGAAGCTTGAAGCATCCAGCCCTTTCATATAGGCAGGGAGATGTGCTCCACCCCCCTTTCTGAAGTTAATGACCAACTCTTTTGTCGACATTGAGGTGATATTGTCATATCACCATGTCATTAAGCTCTCTAACTCTTTCCTGTACTCTGACTCGTTGTTTGAGATACAGCCCACTACAGTGATATCATCTACAAATTTGCAGAGGGAATTAGAGCCAAATCTGTCATGTGTGTACATGGGGTAGGATAGCGGGCTGAGGTCACAAACTTGTGGGGCATCAGTGTTTAGAATAACGATGTTGCTGCCTATTATGGTCTGTTGGACAGAAATCAGAATCAGGTTTATTATCATTGGCCTATGTCGTAAAATCTTTTATTTTGTGGCAACAGTCCAGTGAAACAGATAAAAATTATTTGTAAAATAGTGAGGTAGTGTTCAGGGTTTTATTGTCCATTCAGAAGCCTGATGACATTAGGGAAGAAACTGTTCCTAAAACATTGAATATATGTCTTTATTCTCCTGTCTGTCCTCGCTGATGGTAGTATTGAAGAGAGGGCATGTCCTGGGATGTTGGGGTGGGGGGGGGGTCCCTAATAATGCATGGCACATTCTGGAGGCACCACCTTTTGAAAATGTTTTTGATGGTGGGGAGGCTAGTACCTATGATGGATCTGGCTGAGTTTACAACCCTTTGCAGCTTTTTGTGTTCCTGTTCGTTTAAACCTTCATACCAGGCAGTAATGCCTCCATCAGAATGTGTACAGTACATCTGTAGAAATTTGCGAGTCTTTGATCACATGCCAAATCTGCTCAAATCTTCTAATGAAGTATAGCCACAGGTATGACTTCTTGGTGATTGCATCAATATGTTGGGCCCACGATAGATCCTCAGAGATATTGATGCTCAGGAACTTGAAACTGATAACTGCTGACCCCCCCCCCCCATACTGAGGACTGGTATATGTTCTCCCAGTTTTGCCTTCCTGAAGTCCATAATAATTGAGTGCAAGGTTGTTGTTGCGAAACCACTGGAAAAGCTGATCTATCTCATTCCTGAACACCTCCTGATCACCATCTAGATTCTGCAGAGGGCACTAATGTTATTGGTCAATATCAAAGCTGGTGTCTGAGCTGTACCTAGCCATACAGTCATAAGTGTAGAATGAGCACAGCAGTGACACACCTGAGTTGATTGTCAGAAAGGAGGTGAAGTCAAGAACCCTGTTGTATTGATTCCCAGGGTCCAGAGTTTGCTGATGAATTTGCTTGGAATTATAGTATTCAAGACAAAACTGTAATCAGTAAACGAAAGACAGTCCTAGGTGTCTTTACTCTCCAACTGTTTCTGGGAAACGGTGTCTGGCGTAGACCTGTTAAATTTGTCTAAAACAATTTGTAATTAATTAACTAATTGCAAATTACAATTTGTTTAGACTAATTTGACTGTGTTTTAATGAATTAATAAAGAGGCTAATGAAAGTAGTGTTTACAAACTCCTGAAGAAGCCAAGATGGATTGAAAATGTTATTAAAAAGCATACCCTATATGCTGAGTGTGACTTCATTAATAGAAGAATCAAAATCAGAATCAGGTTTATTATCACTAGCATGTGACGTGAAATTTGTTAACTTAGCAGCAGCAGTTCAATGCAATGCATAATATCGAAGAGAAAAAATAATAAATAAAATAAAAATAAGTTATTCAATTACAGTATATGTATATTGAATAGATTAAAAATTGTGCAAAAATCAGAAATACTGTATATTTAAATAAGATTGAGGAAGTGTCCAAGGGTTCAATGTTCATTTAGGAATCGGATGGCAGAGGGGGAAGAAGTTGTTCCTGAATCGCTGAGTGTGTGCCTTCAGGCTTCTGTACTTCCTACCTGATGGTAACAGGGAGAAAAGGGCATGCCCTGGGTGCTGGAGGTCCTTAATAATGGATGCTGCCTTTCTGAGACACTGCTCCCTAAAGACATCATGGGTACTTAGTAAGCCTGTGCCCAAGATAGAGCTGACTAGATTTACAACCCTTTGCAGCTTCTTTCAGTCCTGTGCAGTAGGACCCCCATACCAGACAGTGATGCAGCCTGTCAGAATGCTCTCCATGGTACATTTATAGAAGTTTATGAGTGTATTTGTTGACAAGTCAAATCTCTTCAAACTCCTAATGAAGTATAACCGCTGTCTTGTTTTCTTTATGACTACATCAATATTTTGGTACCAGGTTAGATCCTCAGAGATCTTGACACCCAGGAACATGAAACTGCTCGCTCTCTCCACTTCTGATCCCTCTATGAGGATTGGTAGGTGTTCCTTCATCTTACCCTTCCTGAAGTCCACAATCAGCTCTTTCGTCTTACTAATGTTGAGTGCCAGGTTGTTGCTGCGGCACCACTCCCCTATTTGGCATAGCACACCCTCTCGTCACCACCTGAGGTTCTACCAACAATGGTTGTATCGTCAGCAAATTTATAGATGGTATTTGAGCTATGCCTAGTCACACAGTCATGTGTATATAAAGAGTAGAGCAGTGGGCTAAGCACACACCCCTGAGGTGCGCCAGTGTTGATCGTCAGCAAGGAGGAGATGTTATCACCAATTCGCACAGATTGTGGCCTTCTGGTCAGGAAGTCGAGAATCCAATTGCAGAGGGAGGTTCTGCAACTTCTCAATCAGGATTGTGGGAATGACAGTATTAAATGCTGAGCTGTAGTCGGTGAACAGCATCCTAACATAGGTGTTTGTGTTGTCCAGGTGGTCGAAAGCTGTGTGGAGAGCCATTGAGATTGTGTCTGCTGGCGATAAGCAAGATGCAATGGGTTCAGGTCCTTGCTGAGGAAGGGTTCAGTCTAGTCATGACCAACCTTTCAAAACATTTCATCACTGTCGTTGTGAGTGCTACCAGGTGATAGTCATTTAGGCAGCTCACATTATTCTTCTTAGGCACTGGTATGATCGTTGCCTTTTTGAAGCAAGTGGGAACTTCTGCCCATAGCAGTGAGAAGTTGAAACTGTCCTTGAATACTCCTGCTAGTTGGTTGATGTGAGAATATTACATTCAGTTTTGGGCACCTGATGTTAAGAGGCTAAGACCTTCAAAAGGAAGCAGAGGAGTTTTGTGAATTGGAGATGTTCTACTTAGGAAAGCAATGGTTATGGAGAGATTTCACAAATATTTAAAACCAAACGAAGTTCTGATAAATCCTTCCCAGTAGCAGAAAGTTTAATATAAAAAGTACATACCTTTGTAATAATAGACAAAAGAACCAAGGGCAAATTGAGGAAAACTATTCATGTCAACGTTTCTTATGATCCAGAATGCATTTTCAGAAAGAATAGTGAAAATAAGATTGAGAGTGCTTTTTAAAATGTTGAACATATCATTGAAATGAAAGCAGGTCAAGGGACATAGAGAAAGTTTATTGATATATAAACTTTCAGAGGCAGAGAAGGTTACAAGGAATGTGATTAATGGGATTACTCTGAGTGTTGGCCAAGAGAAGCAGCCTGAATATCCTCTTTTATATTGTAAGGGAGTATGAGACATAATTGATTATGGACAAACAATTTTCTCCTACTTCACATATGATGGTGCACTGAGGGTGAGTAAAATTATTACTATTCATCAGCAGTGAGGTCCCCACCACCCAGGGCATGCCCTCTTCTCAGTACCACCATCAGAAAGGAGGTACAGGGGCCTGAGAACACACACTTCATGTTTTAGGAACGGTTTCTTTCCCTCCACCATCAGATTTCTGAATGGACAATGAACCTGTGAACACTCTCTCACTATTTTCATGCATCATAGGATCTCATCTGGACTGTACATACTGTCTGTGTGGTGATAAAAGCACAACATCATCTCTTTCACCTCAGATGACTGAAGAAGTTTGGCATGAGTCCCCAACTCCTCAGGACTTTCTGCAAGGGCACCATCGAGAGCATCGTGACTGGCTGGTATGGGAACTCTACTGCCCTCAATTGCAGGGCACTACAGAGAGTGGTGTGGACAGCCCAGCGCATTTGTGGATGTGAACTTTCCACTATCAAGGATGTTTACAGCAGCAGGCATGTAAAAAGGGCCCAGAGGATCATCTGGGACTCCAGCCACCTGAACCACAAATTGTTTCAGCTGCTTCCATCTGGCAAAGTACTGCAGCATTAAGGCCAGGAAATTCTAAATTCTAACTTCTGTCATCTCCAAAGGGATCCTACCACCAAACATATCTTTACCTCTTCCCCCCTCCCAGCTTTCCACAAGGATCACTTGCTTCATGATCCCCTTGTCCGTTCATCCCTCCACACTAATCTCTGTCCTGGCACTTCTCCCTGCAGGCGGCCAAAGTGCTACACTTGCCTATTCACCTCCACTCAGGCCCCCATAATTCTTCCAGGTGAGGCAACACTTCAGCTGTGAATCTGCTGGGGTTGTCTATTGTGTCTGGTATTCCTGATGCGGCCTCCTCTACATTGGTGAGTCCCGTCGTTAACTGGGGGAACCGCTTCGTTGAGTATCTCTGCTCCATCCATCAATGGCCAATGGCCAAACATTATAATTCCAATTCCCATTCCTGTTCCAACATATCGGTCCATGGTCTCCTCTATAGATAAGTCTACCCTCAGGGTGGAGGAGCAGCATTTTATATTGAATCCGGGTAGCCTCCAACCTGATGGCATGAATATCGGTTTCTCCTTCTGGCAACAAAAAATTCCCTCCCCCTCTCCTCTTCCCCACTCTGCCCTCTTACCTCTTCTCACCTAAGTATTACCTCCCCCTGTGTCCCCTCCTCCTTCCCTTTCTCCTGTGGTCTACTCTCCTCTCCTATCAGATGCCTTCCTCTCCAGCCCTTTACCTTTCCCACCCACCTGGCTTTGGCCTTCAACTAGCTATCCTCCTCTTCGACCGCCCCCCCACCCCCCCAACTCACCTTTTCATTCTGGCATCTTCCCCCTTCCTTTTTAGTCCTGGAGAAGGGTCAGACGTTGACTGTACTCTTTTCCATAGATGCTGCCTGACCTGCTGAGTTCCTCCAGCATTTTGTGTGTGTTGCTTTGGATTTCCAGCATCTGCAGAATTTCTTATGCTCACTATTTTAACTCTCTTTTTGCACTACCTATTTATTTTATATATATATTTATTAATGTAATTTATTGCAGCAGCAAAACGACAAATTTCATGACGTACATCAGTGATAATAAACCAATTCTGATTCTCCTTTTTATTTTGGCTTCTGGAATGTAATACTCGCAGACTGAGAACAGTGCTTGCGCTGAGGTATGGAAAGGTACAAATGTAGAGGGAATGTAAAAGAATTAACAAACATTCTCTGAAAAGTGTGTCAGAGTTGGGTTTGGCACTGGCTGTTTATAGATCTGTGTGATTGTAGGCGAATGTGCTTATTATCTGAGGCTGGGATGGTAATAACCTTTTCTTATCTGTCTCTCCTAGATTCAGTCTTATATCCTTGATCGTTAGAAGTATGCAGAAGAACAAATCCAAAAAGCCACACCACAAAGTAAATAAGATAATTACTTTAAAAAGTTAAATGATCCTCCATTGTCTGTTATCAAACTTCTGAAGCTTTACAGTTTGAATAAATATTACCAGATGACACTCTAACTATCAAAGTGAACCGTTCTGCAAACAGCAAAGAAGGATCAAAGATCACCACTAATATAACACACACATTTTCCCACTAACCCTTTGTACTCTGTGTTCCCATTTCTGAAGCTGCTCTTTACTCTTATGTTCTCAACTTTCACACTGCCTTTCACCCACTGCTGGGCTTTCCCTGCTACAGATGCTAAGCCACGATTGATGTAAAGCCGCCAGAAAATATTATACACGATTAATTATTTATTATGCTTTATTGAGAACCATGGAACAAAACTACATATTACAGTCAGTCAGTGGCAGTGATAAGGTATTTCAAATGGCTCTAATTCACAACAATTTCTATTGCCAGTGTTGGCACAGTGGTATATTTAGAAACATAGAAAATAGGTGCAGGAGTAGGCCATTCGGCCCTTCGAGCCTGCACCGCCATTTATTATGATCATGGCTGATCATCCAACTCAGAACCCCGCCCCAGCCTTCCCTCCATACCCCCTGACCCCCGTAGCCACAAGGGCCATTTCTTGGCTAAATACTATCCAAATGAAATTCTACAATACAATATCCTACCTGCACCGCTGGTGGGTTTGAGATCCACGGGCGATAAAGTATGCATTGCAGAAATCCTACACCAACCATCACTGGAATTGGAAACACATAGAAAATAGCTTTAAAACCATAGGGGCCACCAAATGAATTTAGAAGTAAATTTGATTTATGCAACATCTTTAAATTTTAGCCAATCACAATCATTCTCTGTTGGTATAGACATATTTGAATCATGTTTGATTGCTTGTTAATTAATAATTAATATTAATTAATTAATTTGTCCAGCAATGTGAATATATAGAGCTTTATTTTATTAACGCTGACTGAAAATCTGTTTGTCCCAAAATGAAACACGATAATAAAAATTTCTGAATTGTTTCATATCATTTCAAACTTAGTCCAGATGTTTCCCATCACCTTGTGGATGATGTTGGGACAGATAACTTCTCAGGGAAGTGAAGTTAGGGCCAAATACTTGGAACCACTAGTGGCTGTGCTGCTCAGAGGTGTAGGAAAAAGAGTGAGAGAGCTCTTGTGATAGGAATAATAGCTGAATCAGTTAGATGGGAGCAGACAGGCATTTCCGTGACCACAGAACATATATTATGATTGGATGCTGCCTCATTAGTGTCAGGGTGAAGGATTTACAGAGTCATTGCGTGATATTTTGGAGGGACAGGATGAATGACCAGTCGTTGTGGTACACATTAATGCCAATGACATTGATAAACCATGCCTCTGTAATGGATATCATATCAAACTTTTGTTTGTCTCTGTATGGGCTGTTTCTTCACTGAGTTTTTATTTTGTTGTCCAGATAGTGTGTGGACGTGCATACAGAGCTCTGGCATGCCATGCCACTGGACCCCGACCTGATCTGTGTATTGGCTGCTTATGCACCAGCCTCTCCACATTAAGCAAAGCCATGCACAAGTCTTCTTCATTAAGGGAATCCATTTTAACATCCACGATTTTATGGATTCGAAATCGGCCTCGACAGCCACCTGAGGATTCACCAATAAACAATCCTTTAGGAGAACATCATATTCGACTGGAGTCATGGCACTACTACTAAAGATCTTAGTTTTGTCACTGCCATTGGGAGTTAGGAGATAAACTAGAAAACAGGACCCTACAAGTTGTAACTTCAGGAATGTATTATGCACCAGGATGAATAGGACTAGGAGGATTGATAAAATGAGTATATGGCTAGGTGTTATAATAATAAAAATAACAACTTATAGAGCACTTTTCATACAAAAGATGTAGTTCACATTCCTATACAATGGGATAAAGCGCAAACATGAAAATAAAAGACAAAAATACATTAATTAAAAGCAAGGATTAATAAATAGGTGTTGTGCTGTTATTTAAGTGTTAACTGAGTCTGCATCCTGTATAATTTTAGCTATTGAGTTCCACAGTTTAGGAGCATAGTTCAAAAAAGCTGATCTTTTGTGGGTGATCGCTTAAATTTAAGAGACTCGTGGAAAAAGATCTGCAAGCTTGAATAGAATTGTAAAGCGAAAGGGATTCTGTGATGTACTCTGATCCCAGACTACTGAGAGCTTAAAAAACAAGTAAGAGACCTTTAAAATCAATTCTAAAAGATACCGGAAGTCAATGCAGAGCAGTTAGGATGAGAGTGATATGCTCCCTCATCCTGGTTTTAGTTAAAAGTCTAGTAGTGGTGTTCTGAATGAGTTGAAGTGTGTCAATAGATTGCTTTTGAAGGCTAGTAAAAAGTGCATTACAGTAACTTTGTCTATTCGACATAAAGGCGTGAATTAGTTTTTCCAGCATGATTATCTGACAGAAATGAATGGATCTTTGCAATACTGCTCTGTCACTTTCTTTATTTGGGATTTAAAATTCAAATCTGAATCAAGGGCAACACCCAGGCTTATTTCTTCTGTGGGGGTGGGGGGGGGTAGGTGGGGAGGTTGGAAATGCTCAAGTTTATCAAGAAGTTTATCTCTTGGCTTTGGAGCAATTAAAAGTATTTCAGTTTTATGTAGTTTTAGGAAATTATTTCTCATCCATTTATTTATTGCCACCATACCAGAAGTCAGAGAAGATGGGGTGTAATTATCATCAGGCTACAATTGTGAGTTATCTGCATAACTGTGGAAATCAAGCTTATGCTCTCTAATGATGTCTCCTAAGGGGAGAATGTATAAGGAGAAGAGTACAGGACCAAGACAACTTCCCTAAGCAATACCAAAGGTACATTGTATCTCTTAGAAAATTGGTCTCCAAGACAGACATGTTCTCCCTAAGAATTCTGAGCGAATCCAATTAAGGGCACTACCTCAGAAGTCAACTTAGTTTTTCAGGCATCCTAAGAGCATGTTGTGGTCAGCTGTGTCAAAGGCAGCACAAGGTCGAGGAGAATTAGAACTGAGACCCTGCTGGCATCAGTGCTGAGCCTGAGGTCCTGACAATTTTGGTAAGGTTCATCTCTGTGCTGTGTTGTGTCCAAAACCTAACTGAATCTTTTCTAGAATATTGTTCTCATTCACAAAGTTGTTGAGTTGGTTGAAAATGACATTCTCAAGAGTCTTGGCCAGGAATGGAAGACTTGTTATTGGTCTGTAGTTAGTTCATACCTCACTATCAAGGTTTGACTTTTTAAGTGGGAGTTTGACAGCTACAATTTTGAAGGCATCTTGAAAAACTCTAGCTTCAAGGGATCTGATAATTTTTGTAACAGAATTAAAAACACTATTACAAGAGTTCTTTAAAAGTGAAGTAGGAACAGGGTTGAGACAGCAACTAGGTGGTTTACTCTGTTAAAATCTTAGAGTTGTGAATCATAAATACTTGTAAATTTTGAATTGGCGGTTGTCTTTTTATGAGGTTAGCTGTAGAGATTACCACTGTCTGTAGCTATATTCTCCCTTCAAAAGTAATGTTATTGATAAAACATATTGTGAATTCCTCACATTTGTCACAGATGCTTGACTGAGGACATTATAGGTTGGGGCAGGGTTTATAGTTGAGAACAATATTCTTGAATTGCTGTTGTTGGCTGTAATAATCTTGGGAAATGGGCCCTTCTAGCAGAGTACATAGCAGCATTAAAGCATGCGAGTCTTTCCTTGAAAGTATGACCATACTTGGTTTTCCTCTCTGTTCTCTCAGCTAATCTGCATGTATCTCTTGAGCTCATGGTCAGATTTGGCGATGTTCTACTAAGTAATTTCTTTTTAACCCTAAGTGGCACCGCTGTATTTAAGCAATTTGTCAAGTTATTTTTGAAATGATCGACCAATTCATTTACTGAGCAGTTTAGGTCAGGTAAACTAGCGGGCTCAGAGAATTTATGTTACATTGCATTATCAAAAAAACATTTTTAACTGTAATTTCTTTTGTTCTCTTGGTTTCAGGTAGGAGGGCATCAAAAAGTACACATGAATGATCAGAGATAGTGGTATCATATAGAGAGGTACTTAAGCCTTTGTCATTAATAGATCAAGTGTACTTCCAAATTGATTGGTGGACTCAGTGACATGCTGAGTAAGATATTGGCTGTTCAGTAAATTCAAGAATTCAGCTGCATAAAGTTCATATTTGAGAGGTCATTAATGTGAGCATTGAAGTCACCAGAGATGACAATCCTGCCATAGTTCAATATAATAGAGGGTAAGAATTCTGAGAATTTTGAGAGAAAGCAGGCATTGGATTTAGGAGGGCAATAAATGATAACACAAAGGACAGGATCCACACTATGAATTTTAAACTGTAGAGTTGGTGGTAGGATTTCAGATGTATCGGCTCCTGTTCTTGGGCAGCTGGGACAGGTACTAGCTGAATGGGTTAAATTTGGGAAAGACTAGAACTGATAACCTGTAACGGTGGAGTGGGGAATACTTATTAGTGCAATGGTATAAATTAGCATGAAAAGGAAAAGGAACCTCAGCAACCCAGAGAGCTGAAGGTGAGGGAAACAGATAGAAATCAAAGACAGAATACTGGAGAACAAAGATGTGTGTGTGTGAGAGAGAGAGAGGAAAGAAGGGCAGGAAGCATATGGAATAAGAATAGATCCAACTGAGTGGGTTAATGTAAGGAAGTGTGAAAAGAAATTAAGAGTTTTGTATCAAAATGCATGGAATGTCTGGGGAAAATAATGAACTAACAGCACAAATGGAGATAGGAAGGCATGATTTGATATATGAGACCCTGTTCCAAGATCACAGTTGGAACCTAAATGCACAATGGATATTTGGCTTGGGTAGGACAGATGGGAAAGAAAAGGTGATACTGTAGCCTGGTTTAAAAGAAATGAAATGAAAGATAATCCAGGCTTGAAAGGTGTAGTATCCATTTGCATGCGAGTAAAATAAAACAAGGGAGAAAAAGCAATGGCAAGACTAGCAGTAAACTGCCAAACAATAGCAACATGTAGGAAAGAGTATAAGCCAAGGTATAATGGCAGCATATATGAACACAAGGATATTATTTCTGGATGACTTAATCTTCATATAATTGAGAGTAATCAAATTGAAAATGGTCTCCATGACAATGAATTCATAAAGTGCTTTCAAGGGTAGTTTCCCCAGAGCAAGTGTTATAAAGTTATCCAGGAACAGGATTAATAAATGATCACAGAGTACAGGGTCCTTTCAGTGATATTGATTGCAGCACAATAGAATTTAGCATTCTGCCTGAGAGTGAGAAAATTGGATCTGACACAACAGTGTTAACTTTATTTAAAGTAATTTCGCAGAACAAGGATAAAGAAGGTTAAAGAGGACCTGGTAAATATGTTAGCAGGCAGGCAGTGTTTAAGGAAATAATTTGTAACATCCATCAAGATTTATCCTAATCAGGAGGAAAGATTCTAAGAGGGAGATCTTAGATAAAGTGATAAACCATCTAATTCACCTAATAAACCAATCATGGCTAAGCAAGGAACTTCAGAGAATGAGTGGGGTGGGGGCAGTGTAAAAGGAAGTTCAGAGAGTGGGTGGGGTGGGGGCAGTGTAAAAGGAAGTTCAGAGAATAAGTGGGGTGGGAAGGGGTACAGGGGTTTTTTTATAGAATATGACGAATAAACAGGAATAGGATACTAGGATGGTCAAAGATGGGAGGGTGAAGTGTAGGTGTGTGTGTGTGTGTGAAGGGATTTAGAATGTATGTCTAGTGCACATTCTGGAGCAGAGGGTGGCGGTAATGCACCATTAAGCTGGATGCCAACCGCCGTAAAACAAGATACAGACAGACAGAGTGGGTTGGGGGCAGTGTAAAAGGAAGTTCAGAGAGTGGGTGGGGTGGGGGGCAGTGTAAAAGGAAGTTCAGAGAGTGGGTGGGGTGGGGGCAGTGTAAAAGGAAGTTCAGAGAGTGGGTGGGGTGGGGGGCAGTGTAAAAGGAAGTTCAGAGAGTGGGTGGGGTGGGGGCAGTGTAAAAGGAAGTTCAGAGAGTGGGTGGGTGGGGGTTAGTGTCAAAGGAAGTTCAGAGAGTGGGTGGGGTGGGGGCAGTGTAAAAGGAAGTTCAGAGAGTGGGTGGGGTGGGGGCAGTGTAAGAGGAAGTTCAGAGAGTGGGTGGGGTGGGGGCCAGTGTAAAAGGAAGTTCAGAGAGTGGGTGGGGTGGGGGCAGTGTAAAAGGAAGTTCAGAGAGTGGGTGGGGTGGGGGCAGTGTAAAAGGAAGTTCAGAGAGTGGGTGGGGTGGGGGCAGTGTAAAAGGCTGAAGTTGATCAAATTGAAGGTGAAAATGTACAAACTGGCAAAGGTTAATGCTATGGCCCAAGACTGAGATAATCCTCAAATAATCCTCAAAGAAGGAGTAAGAAACTAATAAAACTACCAAGAAATATATAAACTGACAGTTTGGAAGAATTTAAAAGGAGGAAGAGTAAAAAAAATTCAACGCAAACATATGTGGATATCTCATGTAGCAAACTAGAAAACAAGTGCTGTAGTTAAATGGGAAGGACAATGCAATGATGGTTCTTTTTTTTCAAGCAAGTTGGAGTATAGAACTCCTATTATCATGAATAATGCCATATACTGTAATAATAAGTATTTTATTGATCCCAAATGGGGAATTCTTTTGTCACAGCAGCAACGTTTTAGAAACTACACTAAGCAGTGCCCAGACTTCACTTGTAAAAAAGTACAGAATAATAATAATTTACCAGTGTATAATAATAATGTACAAAATAATAAAACACACTATTGTACTATGATGTGTCTTTTCCTGTTGCACAGAGATGAACTGTTCTAGAGTACTGCATACAATTTTGGTGCCCTTATTTATAGGAATAGAAATTATTAATGCACGGTGTTCGTAGTAATGGAGGGGTTATCTAATGAGGGACACTGAACAGATTGTGTTGATATTTATTGGAGTTCAGAAGGATGAGGAGCAAAATTATTGAAAGATATATGACCCTTGATGAATGTGCCAAAATAAATGTTCCCTATGACTGGTTGATAAGTGCCCGGTTTATCACTCCACCTCTTTGGGAACAAGAGTGTAATTTTTTCTGCTTTCCAGTCCTCAAGCCTTGTTGGTGATTGGCTGATGATATCAAAGCTCTCTGCTAATTCCTTTTACTAGACTATTAACCTTCCTTCTCTGATCCACAGCATGCATACTTGTGTTGCAGCTGCTCAATTAAAGCAAGGGGAGATCAGAAGTGGAGTTCATGCTTTTAAGGCTGAATATCTCAGAAACCTCTGATCTCCTGGGATTTTCACACACACAACAGTGTCTAATGTTTACAGAGAATGGTGTGGGAAAAAAATCCAGTGAGTGACAGTTCTGTGGGCAAAAACACTTTGTTACTGAGAGGTTAAAGGAGAATGGCAAGACTGGTTCAGCCTAACAGTAATTCAAAGGTCTATGCAATACAGCAGTGGGGCACAGAAGAGCATCACTGAATGCAAAACACATCGAAAATTGAAGTGGATGGGCTACAGCAGCAGAAGACCATAAACATGCACTCAATGGCCACTATATTAGGTACAGGAGCTGCAGAAGCGGGCTGAGAAGTGGCAGATGGAGTTCAACCCAGAGAAGTGTGAGGTGGTACACTTTGGAAGGACAAACTCCAAGACAGAGTACAAAGTAAATGGCAGGTTACTTGGAAGTGTGGAGGAGCAGAGGGATCTGGGGGTACATGTCCACAGATCCCTGAAAGTTGCCTCACAGGTGGATAGGGTAGTTAAGAAAGCTCATGGGGTGTTAGCTTTCATAAGTCGAGGGATAGAGTTTAAGAGTCGTGATGTAATGATGCAGCTCTATAAAACTCTGGTTAGGCCACACTTGGAGTACTGTGTCCAGTTCTGGTCGCCTCACTACAGAAAGGATGTGGAAGCATTGGAAAGGGTACAGAGGAGATCTACCAGGATGCTGCCTGGTTTAGAGAGTATGCATTATGATCAGAGATTAAGGGAGCTAGGGCTTTACTCTTTGGAGAGAAGGAGGATGAGAGGAGACATGATAGAGGTGTACAGGATAATAAGAGGAATAGATAGAGTGGATAGCCAGCGCCTCTTCCCCAGGGCACCACTGCTCAATACAAGAGGATATGGCTTTAAGGTAAGGGGTGGAAAGTTCAAGGGGGATATTAGAGGAAGGTTTTTTACTCAGAGAGTGGTTGGTGCATGGAATGCACTGCCTGAGTCAGTGGTGGAGGCAAATACACTGGTGAAGTTTAAGAGACCACTAGACAGTTATATGGAGAAATTTAAGATGGGGGGTTATATGGGAGGCAGGGTTTGAGGGTCGGCACAACATTATGGGCTGAAGGGCCTGTACTGTGCTGTACTATTCTATGCTCTATGTTCCATGTTCTAAATAAAGAGGTCACTGAGTGTATGTGTTCCAGCTCTCCAGGTGATCCTGAGAAGAATGGAGAGTCAACAGGATTGCATCTGGCGTCATCTTATTGCGGTGATAGGTGAATGAAGCAGGAGCAGGTCCTTACTGAGGCGGGAATTGATTGGAGCCATAACCAACCTCTCAAAGCACTTCATTACAGTGGCTGTAAGCGTAAGCAGACTGTAGTCATTGAGGCAGGTCACCCGAGACTTTTGCAGCAGCTGGGATCTCAGACTGCAGAGGCAAGCAGCTGAAGATGTTCCTGAACACTCTACTCAGTTTTAATGTTCAACCAGGTATTCCACTGTGACATGACACCTATCAAGGATTCTAGATTTACTGTACTGCTATATAAATTGTCAAATTAGTTTGCATGCTTGATGAAATCCCTTTTTCTATTGGAGACATGAACTTCTTATGATTTCAAAGAAAGCAAATGCCTGGGCATCTACATTTCAATTACTTGTCTCTGCTTAGAAAAGGCTGCATCTGGTATTTGAGCAAAAACACACAAAATGCTGGAGAAACTCAGCAAGTCAGGCAGCATCTGCGAAGGGGAATAAAGAGCTAACATTTCAGGCTGCCAGCCTTCATCAGGTCTGGAAAGGAAGGGAGCAGAATCCAGGATAAGAAGGTGGGCGGAGGGGAAGGAGTACACGCTACAGTGTGATGGCTGAGAGGAAAGTTGGGTGGGTGGGGGAGATGGACGATTTAAGATTTTCAGCAACTGCAGAATCTTATGTGGTCCTGACGAAGGGTCTTGGCTCGAAACGTCGACTGTGCTTCTTCCTATGGATGCAGTCTGGCCTGCTGCGTTCCACCAGCATTTTGTGTGTTATGTGCATCTGGTAGTTTGTCTTGCACTGAAATCACACTTTAAACAATTCATTAGAACACCTCAATTAAGCATTTCCAAGCATTGCTCTAGAAACATAGAAAACCTACAGCACAATACAGGTCCTTCAACCCACAATGCTGTGCCGAACACGTACTTACTTTAGAAATCATCTAAGGTTACCCTCTATTTATCTAAGCTCCATGTACCTCTCCAGGAGTCTCTGAAAACACCCTATCCTATCCACCTCCACCACCATTGCTGGCAGCCCATTCCAAGCACTCACCACTCTCTGCGTAAAGAAAACATACCCCTGACATCTCCTCTGTACCTACTTCCAAGCACCTTAAAACTGTACCCTCTGGAGTTAGCCATTTCATTCCTGGGAAAAAGCCGCTGGCTATCCACATGATCAATGCCTCTCATTATCTTATATACATCTATCAGGTGATATCCCATCATCCGTCGCTCCAAGGAGAAAAGGCCAAGTTCACTCAACCTATTCTCATAAGGCATGCTCCCCAATCCAGGCAACATCCTTGTAAATGTCCTCTGCACCCTTTCTATGGTTTCCACATCCTTCCTGTAGTGAGGTGACCAGAACTGAGCACAGTACTCCAAGTGGGGTCTGACCAGGGTCCGATACAGCTGTAACTCAATCCCATGGTTGTTGAAGGCCAATGCACCGTATGCCTTCTTAACCACAGAATCAACCTACACAGCAGCTGTAAAGATGTTCTTGTTCGTGAAGGATAAGTGGAAGTATTTTATCTGTTGTAAAAGTGATTACTGCCTGAACATCAAAGGAGTTTAATTTATGGCAGGACTAAAAGAGATTTAATATATAAAGTCTATTATGTAGTTAATAGTCTATTTTATACAACAAAGATGGTTTCAAAGGTTTCAAAGATACATTTAATGTCAGAGAAATGTATACAATATACATCCTGAAATGCCTTTCCTTTGCAAACATCCAGGAAAACAGAGGAGTGCTGCAAAGAATGAATGATAGTTAAATGTTAGAACAAGAAAGCCCCCCCAACTCCCCCCTCCTACGCATAAGCAGCAGTAAAGCAATGACCCCTCCAGCAGCAAAAAAAAATCGCGCCCCCCCCCCACCAAGCACTTAAGCGTGCAGCAAAGCATCAATAAAGACACCGACCTGCAGTACCCCAAAGACTGCTTGTTCACCCAGTAATTCGACATATCACAGGCTCGCTCTCTTCCTAGTAAGGGAAAATGAGGTGTCTCCATTTCACAGTGAGGGGGAGACATAACAAACAACTAGCTGATTTACAATGTTAAAAGTCTGTTGCATTGCTTTTTTCCAAGCTCTGTGCCCAAAGAACTTGGGTCTCTGGGCACACAGGCAGCAGTCAGCACGCTGCTTTCAATCTTCCGTCTCCCATGACACATTAATTCCCTGCAGAGGCACTGACCACGAGTCCGATCTCCTCCAGAGCCACAAAATCCCAGAACTCTGAAGGTGAGCTAATCTTCTAGGCCGTGTCCTTGGTATATCGAATAACGACCGGTCGTGAGATCCCAAAAGCGGGTCCCATTCCCGCAAAGAACTAAAGTCAGTATGTAACTCCAGGTCAGGGTCTTCAAAAGAATGCTGAAAAGGAAAAGCAGAGATATTAGAGAAAAAAATAGAGCTGTTTCCAAAGATGCAAGCAAAGGAGTCGGCGTATATATGGTTCCCATATTGTAAATGATGTAGAATCCATAGTTCCAATACCATATAACAGAGCATCTTTTCATGGAGGGGAAACGGATGGCTGTACTGGACGCCCATGATAAGCTCTTGCCAACTGCTATGATCCACCTTTGCCTCTGCTTCCTATTGAGAGATGTAACACAGCCTGCTGGCCATGCTCGGCAGTCAAGGTGCCAGTGTTTGGGATGAGACGCAATGATGCAGGGACACCTCTGCCACCATATAGTCATAGGATCGTCATCCTCAAAGTCCCTCTGTACACCCTCTACCTCTCCTCCCCCTTCATATGGACCCCTGAGGATAATGTGTTGTTTGCACGTTGCAATGAAAAACTGAGGAAGAGAAGCATAGAAGCAATCTTTTGGTTGAATGTGCCCTACACATTTCTTGGTGAGAGGGGGAGGTAGGGCCTGATCTGGCTGTCAATAAGTGGAAGGTAAGGAAGGAATGAGTGAGGGCTACAATCTAGCTGCCACTGAATTGGAGAGAGGAAGGAAGGGTCACTTTCTAGCCATCAGAGAGAGAATACTGATGCCTGAATGGTCTAATGATTGAGGCCGAGTGTTGGACACAGTTCTCACTTTCATATATCTGGTGAGGTTACTGAACATTCCACCTTTTATAGATCTTCCCTCCCCCCCCCTGCATTCCGCAGGGATCGCTCCCTACGCAACTCCCTTGTCCATTCGTCCCCCCCATCCCTCCCCACTGATCTCCCTCCTGGCACTTATCCTTGTAAGCGGAACAAGTGCTACACATGCCCTCACACTTCCTCCCTTACCACCATTCAGGGCCCCAAACAGTCCTTCCAGGTGAGGCGACACTTCACCTGTGAGTCGGCTGGGGTGATATACTGCGTCCGGTGCTCCCGATGTGGCCTTCTATATATTGGCGAGACCCGACGCAGACTGGGAGATCGTGTTGCTGAACACCTACGCTCTGTCCGCCAGAGAAAGCAGGATCTCCCAGTGGCCACACATTTTAATTCCACATCCCATTCCCATTCTGAGATGTCTATCCACGGCCTCCTCTACTATAAAGATGAAGCCACACTCAGATTGGAGGAACAACACCTTATATTCCGTCTGGGTAGCCTCCAACCTGATGGCAGGAACATTGACTTCTCTAACTTCAGCTAATGCCCCACCTCCCCCTCGTACCCCATCCGTTTTTTATTTTTATACACACTTTCTTTCTCTCTCTCTCTCTTCTTTTTCTCCCTCTGTCCCTCTGACTATACCCCTTGCCCATCCTCTGGGTACCCCCCCCTTGTCTTTCTCCCCGGACCTCCTGTCCCATGATCCTCTCATATCCCCTTTGCCAATCACCTGTCCAACTCTTGGCTCCATCCCTCCCCCTCCTGTCTTCTCCTATCATTTTGGATCTCCCCCTCCCCCTCCCACTTTCAAATCTCTTACTAACTCTTCCTTCAGTTAGTCCTGACGAAGGGTCTCGGCCTGAAACGTCGACTGTACCTCTTCCTAGAGATGCTGCCTGGCCTGCTGCATTCACCAGCAACATTGATGTGTGTTGCTTGAATTCCCAGCATCTGCAGAATTCCTGTTGTTTACCTTTATAGACTGTTGCTTTTGGTATTAAGCTCCTCCCTTATGCCCCACCAGTAGTGCCTTGAAACTGAGCTACATAGCCTCTGAGCCATGACACAAAACAACTCTCAGCCTTGATCAGACTAAAATTTCCAGGTCTTGTTCTGGGAGTTTGCTCTCTCCACACTCCTGCCTGTCCCTCTCCAATGTTTTTGAAACAACACCACTTCTGATCAGATCCAGCTTTGGTTTTGTGCTTGTTCCCTTTAATGGCCAGAGCTAGAGGTCACTGCGATGCAGTTGAGTACCAGCACCTGAATAAACTGTGCTGTTTTTATACTGGAGGGTGGGGCCGGTTTCTGAATAAGCCATTGTTTGGGAAAAAATATTTTTGTATTGTTGTACGTAGGCTCCAAGGAAGGCCAGCATCTTTTGGAAACCTCAGAAGACAGCTGATTATGTTCCATTTTAATATTCTGTCTCTAGATCATCTTGACATCTGAAGCAATGTCCTGTATTTGAACATTGCTTTCAATTCAAATAAAAATGTGAAAACCTGGCAGTGAAAAACAGGACAAATTGGCACAAATGTTAAAGGAAACAAATGGATCATATTATGATTTAAGTCATAACTGAAAGAATTCATAGGAATCAGTTTGCTGAAATACTGTTTAAACTTTTATTCCAACACTAACTCACATTAAATGGTAAAATTATTTTGTACTTCTAATTTGATATATGTTTTTCTTTTAGGCCCATTACTTTTATCTTGCCTAATCACTGGCCATAATTCAGATTCTCTGTGGATTTTAACCCATTAAGAGTATTGAACTGGGCATTTTATATTTATAATGCTTAGCAACACAACAGAAATGTGACCTTTGGCCCAAAATGCATGCAATGGATATCCACATAAAAGGATTGAAAAATGAGATAGAGCTTCTTCCTTTTAGCTGGATGTTAACCATCTGTTGGTGGCAGAGAGTGTCTGGATTTGAGGACATACCATCTGTGAGTTGCTCTCTTCCCTTGTATTCCTCATATATAGTTACAATCTGGCTTAGACTTCTGCTAACTTTAAAAGAATAAAATATCCTACAAGACTCCATGCTAAAACTCTAAGCCATTAACTGTGATGAGAGAAAAGCTGGGAATATAGCCAAAGATATATCCAGTTGAACAATAATCACACGTTTTAAAAACAGGAAGTAACAGATGGAAGGATTTAGGGAAGGAAAGAGAGTGTGCAGTGACCTGTGATCTAATAGTGGCCTGAAGCAGTTAGATGTTGCTCAATTTTGGTGGCAGTTTTCTGTACTTCTCTTGGTCTTGGGCTATTAGTCAGGCCTGGCAATACTACACATAGCATATCTGACATCTGTTACTCTCAAGGAGAACTAATTCTGGTTTGGTCCTCTTTAGCACATTGAATGGAGTAAGGCATGGTTTAGTTGACTAATAGTGATGGCTCTACGATACCACATAGTATGACATCGGATTTGTTTGCAAAGTCATTCAGTTTGAGAGGCTTGGCACCATTTCTCAGTAGCAACAAAACGCAGCTTCATCCTTTCTGCAGGAGAAGACTTCTTACAGGCAGAGGAAATGCAAGCACTGTTTGATTTGAAAGAGTAGCGAGGTTAACAGACTAGCGCATACTTTAGAGAAAAGGCTGGACCAAGTGAAGCTGCTACTAACATGGATAATGTTGAATGCTGCATAATGTAAGGTTTAATCAGCGGGTGGTTAAATTTTGAACAAGTAACAGAGCATGAAAGGCGGTGGTGAACAGGTTTGTAAGGACAATATTGGAGTAATCAAGGGTGGCAGAATAATATGCATGCAAGATGAGTTCAGTGTTAGTGAGAATGACACAGTCATATTGGTGTACAGTACATAGCGCACAAGTTTTCCAGTGTAACACTGGCCCAATAATATTGCTTAACTTCAGTCTGCAAATTTATCTAATATTCCCCTTTAACAGAAACGAGAAAAAAAAATCCCCTCTCATGTCTGGAAATGATGTCACCAAAAGCTTCTAAGTATATATGAAAATAATGGAGCTGTTGAACTACCAGTGAGAGGAAAGACCTGTGTTAAGCTACACAGTGTCATAAAGTAACTGTATGGATGTTGACCTTGGGAGGCAGAGATGGGAATTAGTTGCAGAGATGGAATGGCCCAAGAAAACAAAATCTGCAAAATTCATGACACTTACCACCTTGAAGGATGAAGGCAGCTGCAACAAGGCCACTATCATAGAATATTCTGAACCCTTTCATATTGACCTTCCAGCTATCATCTACAGTTTTACCATTTGTTACTACATGGTGACAAACTAGATTGTTCTCCTATCAGTTATGTTGATGTCAGTGGTTTGAGAAAAGCACAGACCTATTTCAATGATCGCCACCCTTTGCCTTTCTTGAGTTCATATGTTTCATGATGACCATCTGAAATGAAAGATTCAGGAAGCCCTCATCCTCCATGATGCTTTACAGAGACTCCTGCTGCCCATCAAGCTCAGAAGTACGTAGCTTCAATCCAAGCAACGGGAGTCACTTCATCCACACATGGCTCTGAGATCACATGGTACAGGAATATCAGACAATGTGTTTCAAATGCCCATCCATTATCAAAGATAATCTATATATCCTGTTTGTTACCTTTTTTAAAAGGTTTATTAATCTGCTATTTGAATTATCCATATCTTTATTTTATTCAACTCGCCTTCTAAGGATAAGTTTTAAACTACAACATTTTTAAACTTACATGGAAAGATATTATGAGTGCCTTATTATCACTGGGTCAAAATCCTACAACTCCCTACTTGATACATATTGCAGGATTACATTCATGACATGAACTGAGACAGTAAAACAAGATAGATAGTGTAGTGGTTAGCACAACATCTTACAGTACCAGCGACCCAGGTCCAATTCCTGCGGTTGGCTGTTTGTATGTTCTCCTCATGACCTCGTGGGTTTCCTCCAGGTGCTCTGGTTTCCCTAAAGACTTAACGGTTGGTGGCTTAATTGTGGCTGGTTTAGTCTAGGATTAAGTTGGGAGAGGGTGGTGCTGGCTCAAAGGGCAGGAAGGGCCTAATCTATGCTGTCTCTCAATAAATAAATAAATAAATAAATAAATAAATAAATACCATTCCACAACTACCTTCTCATGGGCCAACGAAGAATGAATAATGGGAATGGGAGCAGCATCCACACCCGAAGAATGAATAATAAAAAAAATTGGTTTGGCATGTTTAGGCTCATTTCATTAAGTTTTGGTGTTTTCCTTCATTTTGATGCCTTGCTATTTCAAGGAAATGTATTGGCATTCTCGGAAATGTATCTCATGAAATATCTCCTCTTAACCCTGGCCTGTGTTAACTTTCATCCATATTGTTCTGATCACCTACATATTCTTTTCAACTCCTTTTGAAAGCTAAGAACTCTTCCTCCTTGTTCAATAAATCCATTTAGAAAAATGCCCGAGGACTTTCATAATGTGCCAACAGGATTGCTTTTAATGTTTTGTAACACAACTTCAGTTAATGAGGTTTGGAGTCATTCATGAATTACAAAATCCTGAAAATAATGAACATGATGTCTATGTTAATCCTTTTATCATTCCGGATCAGCTCCATCAAACTTGACCAAACCCCTAAAATGTCAGGGGTAAATTTAACAGGAGCTGCCAGTTCAATCATTGAAAAGACCAGAAGATCAGAAGATAGAGGAGCAGAATTAGGCCATTTGGTCCATCAAATCAGCTCCGCCATTTCATCATGTCTGATCCATTTCCCTCTCAGCCCCTATCACCTGCCTTCTCCCTGTATCCCTTCTTGCACTGACTAATAAAGAATCTATCAATCTCTGCCTTAAATATATCAATGACTTTGCCTCCACAGCTGTCTGTGACAATGAATTCCACAGATTCACCACTCTCTGGCTAAAGAAATTCTTCCTCATCTCCATTTGAAAGGGACATCCTTCTTTTCTGAGGCTGTGTCCTCTGATCTTAAACCTGATTTATACTTGTGCGTACGGGCTACGCCATAGGCCTGATTTATACTTTTGCGTAGCCCTACACCGTAGCGAGCATGTGTAGTTGTGTCTGCGTCGCTCTGCAATTCACCGCCAAGACGCTAGTTGGCGGTGGGGTTTCTATGCCACTGTGTTGAGTTTCTTCGTGAGAGACATGAACGAGGAAATGCATTTCAAATATTTTCAGATGTCGGCAGGTAGATTTGACAAATTGATTCATCATCTCCAACCACTTATTTTGCATGAGTGTACAGACATGGCGGAGAAAAGCAACCAGAAATACGTAAGAGGAAATGCGATGCTACCAAGCGAACCAATCACAGTTATTGCGGTCTGCGTCGCCATGACGCATGAGTTACTTTTTTGGGGAGGTGCACATTACTCTACGGCGTAGAGTACAGTGTAGGGTACGCGGTACCTATGGTGTATATTTGACACAGAAGTATAAATTGGGCTTTAGACTCCTCCACCATAGGAAACACTCTCTTCACGTTCACTCTAATGAATCCTTTCAACATTCGATAGGTTTCAGTGAGATCTCCCCTCATTCTTCTGAATTCCAGTGGGTATAGGCACAGAGCCATCAAACACTCTTCATATGATAATCCTCTCAATTCCGGAATAATTTTTGTGAATATCCTTTGCACCCTCTCCAACATTCTTTCTTAGATAAGGGTGCCCCTTAAAACTGCTCATAATAGTCCAAGTGAGGCCTTACCAGTACTTTATAAAGCCTCAACATTGCATCTTTGCTTTTATATTTTAGACCTCTTGAAATGAATGCTAACATCACATTTGCCTTCCTCACCACCAATTCAATCTGCAGACTAACCTTTAGGTAATCCTGCACAAGGACTCCCAAGTCCCTTTGCACATCAGATTTTTAAATTTTCTCTCCATTTAGAAAATCGTCAAACTTTTCATTTCTTCTACCAACGTTCATGACCATACACTTCGTGACACTGTATTCCATCTACCATTTCTTTGTCCATTCTCCTAATCTGTCTAAGTCTTTCTGTAGCCTCTCTACTTCTTTAAAACTACCTACACCTATCTTTGTATTATCCGCAGACTTTGCAACAAAGCCACCAATTCTATCATTCAGGTCATTGACACTGTATATAACATAAAAAGAAGCTGTCCTAACACAGTACTCGGCCAAACACAACTAGTCACCGCCAGCCAACCAGAAGAGTCTCCCTTTATTCCCATCTTTGCCTCTTGCCAATCAATCAATGCTCTATTCATGCTAGAATCTTTCCTGTAATACCATGGGCTCTTAATTTATTAAGCAGCCTCATATGTGGCACCTTGTCAAAGGCCTTCTGAAAATTCAAGTACAGAGCATCCACTGATTCTCCTCTGTCTATCCTTCTTGTCTATCTTCAAAGAATTCCGACAGTTTTGTCAGGCAAGATATTCCCTTGAGGAAACCATGGTGACTTTGGGCTATTTTATCTAATGCCTCCAAGTACCTCAAAACCACAACCTTAACAATGGACTCCAACATCTCCCCAACCGCTGAGGTCAGACAAACTGGCCTATAATTGTTTTGTTGTGCCTCTCTCCCTTCGTGGAATGACAATTTGCAGCCTTAAGGAACATCTTAGCCTGATAAACTGTAAATGCTACAAAGAAGAAGGAGAAAGGATTCCTGACTAGCTTACATTTCCATGTATGGTTACTTAGTAGGGAGAGAAATGAAACAAAACTGATCTGATCACATCATCAACAGAACAAACGTTCTTTCAATTTAATCCCCTGATGATTTAGGAATTCAGACATATGCCTTGATTTTGTATCAGCTGCTCTTTGGTCCTATGGAACCCTGAGAAGTTCAAATTTATTTGAATAATTTACAAAATGTAGCTGTACATTTTATTTTAACTGAAGCTTTGTGTCCTTGTTGGCACTTCATTGAACACAGAGAATCCATTCTTACTGATCTGATTGCGTGGATGGAATCTTCACCTTTGAACTGCTGAATCACACACATCGAAATTTTGGCTCAATGAACAACTTCCTAATAAATAAATAATTAATATCTTACATAACTGCAATGAGGATAACACGTTTTGTTTAGTCAGTTTTGTGTGATTATCTAGGCAAAAGCAATTATGTTTGAATGGCAAACAACAGGAATTCTGCAGATGCTGGAAATTCAAGCAACATACATCAAAGTTGCTGGTGAACGCAGCAGGCCAAGCAGCATCTATAGGAAGAGGCGCAGTCGACGTTTCAGGCCGAGACCCTTCGTCAGGACTAACTGAAGGAAGAGAGTTCTTCCTTCAGTTAGTCCTGACGAAGGGTCTCGGCCTGAAACGTCGACTGCGCCTCTTCCTATAGATGCTGCTTGGCCTGCTGCGTTCACCAGCAACTTTGATGTATGATGTTTGAATGGCAAGTTGAGTTGATACTGATAATTACTTTCATGTTAACACACAAATGGCAACTTATTAAGTCGCATCCAGTATTAGAGCTGGCACCATTAATGTCAGTAATAAAATCTTTAATTAAAATATACAATTGCAGAAGTTTATAAATTTAAAAAAGTGTCTGAAGACAAACAGGATTTTAGCCAGATTTTGTGGAGATGATGTGTAAAATGCACAAGATTGTGTCCTTTGAATGGATGAAAAAAATGTTAATCCACTGAGTGGTTGCTTTATTTTCCTAAAGTAGTCAGCCATCTAATACTGCAAAGTCTCAAGGCTTCTGTCTCATAGCTGCTCCTCAAGTGAGTAAACCTTGAGGAATTCCTTATTATTAGAAATGGGTCCTTTGATTCATCTTTCTCTGCAGCTCCCACCCTTCACCAAATTTCAACACTGCTTCCCACTTGCTGCACATCTTTCTCTAGATTTTCTTTTGTATTGCTGTACCTAAACTAATCCTGACGCTCCTTCTACCATGCTCCCACTAAACTGCTGAGTAAAGAACTGTCCTTCCTACTCCGGATATAAATTGATTTAGTTCATGATTGTGTACACCCAAATGAAATCAGCCTGGCATAAAAGCAAAATGGTTTTGATCAATGTCACAAATGTGGTCCTCAATGACAGAGGCCTTGGTAAACAATCTTTCTCAAAATATTTTCATCCTGTGACATAGTCGCTCATATCTGCACCACTGCTGCATGTCCCTCACTGACCAGCTGCATGAGTCTGCATTTGGCCTGTTATATTCCTTATCTAAGAATGAAAATCAAAAATCTTCTGATGCTGGATATCTGAATTGAAAACTGAGGAGAGATGCTACCTGACTTGCTGAGATTTACCTGCATTTTCTGTTTTCATTTCAGTTTTATCTCATCATTTATAGCCAGAGAACACATGGCAATAAACCAAAAACAAGGTGCTTGACTAAAGGTAAACATATTTTGACAAAGTTAGCTTTTTGGCTATTTTGGAATTTAATCAGCAATGAAATATAAAGGAATGTGCAACATTCCTAGTGCCAGCAAGATATATTTAGTGACTTCATGATAGGCATCCGTTAGTCTCGTGAGACCATGGATTTGTGCCTTGGAAGGTTTCCAGGGTGCAGGCCTGGGCAAGGTTGTATGGAAGACTGGCAGTTACTTCATAGTGCACAATTGTCTTGTGATTATTTTTTAAAATCTAGTTCTTGAGATTGAGGATTACATGTCCATCCCTGACTTTCCTTTAAGAAGACGATGAGCAATTTGTGGTGACTTTGACAGCGCTAAACTGTGATTTATTCTGTACATTTAAAGGTAAAGTAGAAGGACTGGTGGAAGAATTTCTGGGCAGAATCTCTCTGAACTCAAAGTACATTGAGTTTTTATACCCTAGAAGAGCATAGATAACGGAAGGTAATTGAATACAATTTCTATTATTCAATATTTTCATGTTTGTTAGATGGTTCCATAGAAATACAAATTTATAATAAGAGGACATCTCAACTAACAAAACCAATTCTGCAGATTCAAACACCTGCTGGAATCCAGATTCCATCCTTTTTTTACCACCAGGATTAAAAAAAAGAGGACAGATAAATAGTATGAAAAATTGTGGGGAAGGGGTGGAGCTTTTGGGTGATAAATGGATGCAGGTGAGGGGATGAATGATCGGCAGGTGCAAGAGCAGGAGAAAGGGAATGATGTTAGAAGCTGGAAGGTGGTAGGTGGAAGTGACAAAGGGTTAAAGAGAATAGAATATGTTCTTAACAACAGCAGTTATGGAGCAAAGGTGTTAGACAAAGTGATCCCAATCACTCACACATTCCTCCCTGTGGTTCCTCTCCTCATCTCCTTTCCTTTATTCCATAATACACTTTCCAACCTCATCAGATTCCATCTTTGATATAAGGCATAAGATATGGGAAAAGACAACTTAACTCCACAAGTTAATGATTTAACACATTTTAAATTTGCATTCATAGATATATTGAATGGAAAAGAAGGACTTTGGAGTGCAATTGTAAAGTTTGTTAAAAGCAGAGTCTTGGGTAAACAGGGTGGTGACAAAGGCATTTCTTCAGTGAAGGCACTGTGTATATCTGTTGGAACATTATGCTGCAGTTGTATAAATCATTGATGAGACTGCATTTGAACTACTGTGTATAGTTTTGGTCTCCTTCATAAAGGAGAGACATGGTTGAACTGGAACGTGTGCAGCAAGGTTTTACGAGGATATTGCCAGGATAAGGGGGCTTGAATTTTAGGGAGAGGGTGGCCGATGTAGTCTTTATTCCTTTGAATGATGAAGAATAAGTGGTGAACTTGTAGAAATGTTTTATAATCTTAGCTGAAGAGTAATTGAAAAGGTTTTGAAATTCTATGAGACGTCAGCATTGATTTCAGCAGGGCATCAGAGGATTCCCCTGTAGAGTTAAAGCCCCATAATGTCAATAATATTTCCTTAGTCCACAAGTTTATTTCATGAGACAGTCACTCATAAAGTAAACTGATACACTAGTAATACAAGTAAAAAAAATTAATAGGAAAATTACTACTTTACAATCTGGATCTATTGTACGATATATGAGTGGATTTGCTGAAATTGTTATTTATTCCTATTCATCATGCAAAATGAAAATGTCTTGCACACGTTGTGCCTTTGATAGCAAGTTTACTGAGAACTTAACTTTGAATTGATAAATATTTTAACTTACTTAGCTTGCAATATTCTTTGCTTACATATTCGAAAACATTTATAGTTTATGTGATTATAAAAATAATATTGGTTAATTTCCAAAAGTTTCTGAATTCCTATGGTCAACCAGGTAGACTGCTAATGTAAATAAGATGTAATCTGCTATATAAAAGAATGCCATTAACTAGTATTGTTATGGCTGGTCATAAAGTAAGTTTATAATTTTGAAATTCCTTTGGCATAATCAACTTTTGCTTGTCTGATTCCTTCTATGTGTTCCACTGTTACTATGGATATGAAAGTAGTTCATTTTGAATTGAACATTAAATAGATAAAAAAGACCCAAATGTTTCACTCACATTCTGGGCACTTGCAGTTTGTTTTTATTCACTGGAGCATGGGAGACTGAAAGATGACCTTACTGAAATATATAAAATTATCATATACTGTAGACAGGGTTGATTAAGAAGCTCCAAGCCCTAGACCTCAATACCCCCTTGTGTAATTATATCCTCAAATTCCTCACCTGTAGACCCTAGTAAGTGCAGATTGGTAATAATACCACCATCAGCACAGTGGTGCCACACAACCCCTCAATCACTGTCAGCAACCCAAAAAGCTGATTATTGACTACTGAGGAAGAAATTGGGGGTCTATGATCAAAGAGACCTTAGGGGTTCAGAAGTAGAGAGGGTCATTAACTTTACCATCATCATATTAGAGGAGCGGTCCTGGGACCAGTAAATGCCACTTCAAAGAAAGCATGGCAGCAACTCCACTAAAGTTGCTCCACTAACTCCACACATGCCAGCTAAAACTCTGACAAACTTCTAGAGATGTGCAGTGGAGATCATCCTGACTGGTTGCGTCATGGCCTGGTATGAAACATCAATGCCCAAGAATGGAAAACCCTTCAGAAAGTGGTGCCTACAGCCTAATTCATCACAGGAAATGCCCTCCTCATCATCGAGCACATCTACAAAGAGCATTGCCACAAGACAGCAGCATCAATCTTCCAAGACCTCCACTATTTAAGCCAAGTTCTCTTCCCTCTACTACCATCAGGACGGAGGTACAAGAGCCATAGGTCCCATACCACTGGGTTGAGACACAGTTATTACCCTTCAATCATCAGGCTCCTGAACCAGCAAGGACATCTTCTCTCACCACAACACTGAACTCATTATTGAACAAATCCTATCGACTCACTGTCAAGGAATCTACAACTCATGTTCTCAGTAATTTTTTAAATTTATTGTGCATTGGTTGCTTGTCAGTCTTTGTTTGAGTGTAGATATTCAATGATTCTACACATTGTCCTGTTTATTAGGGAGACCTTCATACCTGCTCGAAAATGCAAATACCTAATTAGGCAATCTAGTGACAGCAAATTATGGAAAAATAATTCCTTGAACAAGTGCAGACATGGTCAAGAGGTGCAGTTGTGGTGTGCAAGAGATCATCTCTGAATGCACAACATGTTGAACCTTGAAGAGGATGGGTGACAGCAGCAGAAGTCCACAACCACACACTCAGTGGCCACTTTATTAGGTACAGGAGGTAATAAATTTATTTTGAAATTTGAATTTGAATGCACAGTTTTTAATGCCAAGGAAATAGTATCAATATCTAAAGGTTATAAGTTGAAGTCAAGCAGGGAAAGACTTAAAAGGGAACTGAAGGATAACTTCTTCATATAGAGGGTGGTGTGTATACAACTTTAAGGAACTTGCTCTTTATTTCTACTTGTATCCAAGTTGGTAGTTGCTGTTCCCCTCTTTCTTTATCGTCATTTGTGTAATATTCCCTATTTTTATAATAGACCAGACTATAACTTTACAACAGTAACAACATATTAAATAGACAAAGGAGCTGAACTGTCCATTCAATGGCTCTACATCATATCTGATATTCTCTTTCTTTCTACCATTATGTTCCCCGCCTTTTCTGCTATGAACTAAATTGTGTTTCCACTTTCCCAGTGCTGATGAAGGAACTTGATCTGAATTGTTTCCACAATTGATACCTCACGTCATGAGTGTTTCCAACAATTTCTCATTTCATTTTAGGCTTCCAGTAGCTGCATTTAGTTTAGATTTTTCAATTCAATTATAACACATGCTTTGCTTTCATGCTAAAAAAATAGGCATTGCATTTCAAATAACAATGATAGTTTTCATTTCCTTCTGCAGGGTAAAATACAGCATTTTGATGAATATAAAGATAAGATCTAACATTCCTATCCAAACTCTTCATTCTACATTGCAGCAAAGTACAGTAACAAAATTTGCTGAAGCAGCCCACTGACCAACAAAAGTGTAGTGTGAAACTCTCATCATCTGTGAAACTCTTTTCATAGTGAAAATCTCTTCATCTGTGAAACTCTTCACTGTGAAACACCCTCATCTGTGAATCTTCACTGTGAAACTCTCTTTACTGTGAACCTCCCTTCACTGTGAAACTACCTTCATCTATGAAACTCCCTTCATCTGTGAAACTCCTTCATTTGTGAAACTCCTTTCATCTGTGAAACTCCATTCATCTGTGAAAATCTTCACTGTGAAACTCTTCACTGTGAAACTCTTCACTGTGAAACTCCCTTCATCTGTGAAACTCTTCACTGTGAAACCCCCTTCATCTGTGAAACTTTCTTCATCTGAGAAACTCCCTTCACTGTGAAACTCCCGCCATCTGTGAATCCCTCTTCATCCATGAAACTCTTCACTGTGAAACTCCCTTCACCTGTGAAACACTTCACCGTGCAACTCACTTCACTGTGAAATTCCCTTCATCTATGAAACTCCCTCATCTGTGAAACTCCTTCATTTGTGAAAGTCCTTTCATCTGTGAAACTCCCTTCATCTGTGAAACTCTTCACTGTGAAACTCCCTTCAACTGTGAAACTCTTCACTGTGAAACTGCCTTCATCTGTGAAACTTTCTTCATCTGTGAAACACCCTTGACTGTGAAACTCCCTTCATCTGTGAAACTCCCTTCACCTGTGAAGCTCTTCACTGTGAAACACCCTTCACTGTGAAACTTTCTTCATCTATGAAACTCCCTTCATCTGTGAAACTCCTTCATTTGTGAAACTCCTTTCATATGTGAAACTCCATTCATCTGTGAAACTCTTCACTGTGAAACTCCCTTCATCTGTGAAACTCCCTTCACTGTGAAACTCCCTTCAGCTGTGAAACTTTCTTCATCTGTGAAACTCCCTTCACTGTGAAACTCCTTCATTTGTGAAACTCCCTTCATCTGTGAAACTCCCTTCATCTGTGAAACTCTTCACTGTGAAACTCCCTTCATCTGTGAAACTCTTCACTGTGAAACTGCCTTCATCTGTGAAACTCTTCACTGTGAAACTCCCTTCATCTGTGAAACTCTCCAATGTGAAACTCCCTTCATCTGTGAAACTCTTCACTGTGAAACTCACTTCACTGTGAAACTCCCTTCATCTATGAAACTCCCTCATCTGTGAAACTCCTTCATTTGTGAAAGTCCTTTCATCTGTGAAACTCCCTTCATCTGTGAAACTCTTCACTGTGAAACTCCCTTCAACTGTGAAACTCTTCACTGTGAAACTGCCTTCATCTGTGAAACTTTCTTCATCTGTGAAACTCCCTTCACTGTGAAACTCCTTCATTTGTGAAACTCCCTTCACTGTGAAACTCCCTTCATCTGTGAAACCCTCTTCATCTGTGAAAATGTTCACTGTGAAACTCCCTTCATCTGCGAAACTCCTTTCACTGTGAAACTCTTCATCTATGAAACTCCCTTCATCTGTGAAGCTCCTTCATTTGTGAAACTCCTTTCATTTGTGAAACTCCCTTCATCTGTGAAACTCTTCACTGTGAAACTCCCTTCATCTGTGAAACTCCCTTCACTGTGAAACTCCCTTCATCTATGAAACTCCCTCATCTGTGAAACTCCTTTCATCTGTGAAACTCCCTTCATCAGTGAAACTCCCTTCACTGTGAAACTCCCTTCATTTATGAAACTCCCTTCACTGTGAAACTCCTTTATTTGTGAAACTCCCTTCACTCTTAAACACCCTTCATTTGTGAAACCCTCTTCATCTGTGAAACTCCGTTCATCTGTGAAACTCTTCACTGTGAAACTCCCTTCATCTGTGAAACTCTTCACTGTGAAACTCCCTTCATCTGTGAAACTCTTCACTGTGAAACTCCCTTCATCTGTGAAACTCTCAACTGTGAAACTCCCTTCATCTGTGAAAATCCCTTCACTGTGAATCTTCACTCTGAAACTCTCTATACTGTGAACCTCCCTTCACTGTGAAACTTTCTTCATCTGAGAAACTCCCTTCACTGTGAAACTCCCGTCATCTGTGAATCCCTGTTCATCCATGAAACTCTTCACTGTGAAACTCCCATCACCTGTGAAACTCTTCACTGTGAAACTCCCTTCACTGTGAAACTCCTTCATTTGTGAAACTCCCTTCACTCTGAAACACCCTTCATTTGTGAAACCCTCTTCATCTGTGAAACTCCCTTCATCTGTGAAACTCTTCACTGTGAAACTCCCTTCATCTGTGAAACTCTCCACTGTGAAACTCCCTTCATCTGTGAAACTACCTTCACAGTGAAACTCCCTTCATCTGTGAAACTCCCTTCACTGTGAAACTCTTCACTGTGAAACACCCTTCATCTGTGAAACCCACTTAATTTGTGAAACTCCCTCCATCTGTGAAACTCCCTTCACTGTGAAATTCCCTTCATCTGTGAAACTCCCTTCACTGTGAAACTCTTCACTGTGAAACGCCCTTCATCTGTGAAACCCTCTTCATCTGTGAAACTCCCCTCATCTGTGAAACTCCCTTCACTGTGAAACTCTTCACTGTGAAACACTTCACTGTGAAACTCCCTTCATCTGTGAAACTCTTCACTGTGAAAACCCCTTCATCTGTGAAACTTTCTTCATCTGAGAAACTCCCTTCACTGTGAAACTCCCATCATCTGTGAATCCCTGTTCATCCATGAAACTCTTCACTGTGAAACTCCCTTCACCTGTGAAACTCTTCACTGTGAAACTGACTTCACTGTGAAAGTCCCTTCATCTATGAAACTCCCTCATCTGTGAAACTCCTTCATTTGTGAAAGTCCTTTCATCTGTGAAACTCCCTTCATCTGTAAAACTCTTCACTGTGAAACTCCCTTCAACTGTGAAACTCTTCACTGTGAAATTGCCTTCATCTGTGAAACTTTCTTCATCTGTGAAACTCCCTTGACTGTGAAACTCCCTTCATCTGTGAAACCCTCTTCATCTGTGAAACTCTTCACTGTGAAACTCCCTTCATCTGTAAAACATACTTCATCTGTGAAACTCTCCACTGTGAAACTCCCTTTATCTGTGAAACTCCCTTCACTGTGAAACTCCCTTCATCTGTGAAACTCCCTTATATGTGAAACTCTTCACTGTGAAACTCCCTTCATCTGTGAAACTCCCTTCACTGTGAAACCCCCTTCATCTGTGAAACTTTCTTCATCTGAGAAACTCCCTTCACTGTGAAACTCCCGCCATATGTGAATCCCTCTTCATCCATGAAACTCTTCACTGTGAAACTCCCTTCACCTGTGAAACACTTCACCGTGCAACTCACTTCACTGTGAAACTCCCTTCATCTATGAAACTCCCTCATCTGTGAAACTCCTTCATTTGTGAAAGTCCTTTCATCTGTGAAACTCCCTTCATCTGTGAAACTCTTCACTGTGAAACTCCCTTCAACTGTGAAACTCTTCACTGTGAAACTGCCTTCATCTGTGAAAGTTTCTTCATCTGTGAAACTCCCTTCACTGTGAAACCCCCTTCATCTGTGAAACTCCCTTCATCTGTGAAACTCTTCACTGTGAAACTCACTTCACTGTGAAACTCCCTTCATCTATGAAACTTCCTTCATCTGTGAAACTCCTTCATTTGTGAAACTCCTTTCATATGTGAAACTCCCTTCATCTGTGAAACTCTTCACTGTGAAACTCCCTTCATCTGTGAAACTCCCTTCACTGTGAAACTCCCTTCATCTGTGAAACTTTCTTCATCTGTGAAACTCCCTTCACTGTGAAACTCCTTCATTTGTGAAACTCCCTTCACTGTGAAACTCCCTTCATCTGTGAAACCCTCTTCATCTGTGAAACTCTTCACTGTGAAACTCCCTTCATCTGTGAAACTCTTCACTGTGAAACTCCCTTCATCTGTGAAACTCTTCACTGTGAAACTCCCTTCATCTGTGAAACTCCCTTCACTGTGAAACTCCCTTCATCTGTGAAACTCTTCACTGTGAAACTCACTTCACTGTGAAACTCCCTTCATCTATGAAACTCCCTCATCTGTGAAACTCCTTCATTTGTGAAAGTCCTTTCATCTGTGAAACTCCCTTCATCTGTGAAACTCTTCACTGTGAAACTCCCTTCAACTGTGAAACTCTTCACTGTGAAACTGCCTTCATCTGTGAAACTTTCTTCATCTGTGAAACTCCCTTCACTGTGAAACTCCTTCATTTGTGAATCTCCCTTCACTGTGAAACTCCCTTCATCTGTGAAACACTCTTCATCTGTGAAAATGTTCACTGTGAAACTCCCTTCATCTGCGAAACTCCTTTCACTGTGAAACTCCCTTCATCTATGAAACTCCCTTCATCTGTGAAGCTCCTTCATTTGTGAAACTCCTTTCATTTGTGAAACTCCCTTCATCTGTGAAACTCTTCACTGTGAAACTCCCTTCATCTGTGAAACTCTTCACTGTGAAACTCCCTTCATCTGTGAAACTCCCTTCACTGTGAAACTCCCTTCATTTATGAAACTCCCTTCACTGTGAAACTCCTTTATTTGTGAAACTCCCTTCACTTTTAAACACCCTTCATTTGTGAAACCCTCTTCATCTGTGAAACTCCGTTCATCTGTGAAACTCTTCACTGTGAAACTCCCTTCATCTGTGAAACTCTCATCTGTGAAACTCCCTTCATCTGTGAAACTCTTCACTGTGAAACTCCCTTCACTGTGAAACTCCCTTCATCTGTGAAACTCCCTTCATCTGTGAAACTCCCTTCATCTGTGAAACTCTTCACTGTGAAACTCTTATACTGTGAACCTCCCTTCACTGTGAAACTTTCTTCATCTGAGAAACTCCCTTCACTGTGAAACTCCCGTCATCTGTGAATCCCTGTTCATCCATGAAACTCTTCACTGTGAAACTCCCTTCATCTGTGAAACTCTTCACTGTGAAACTCCCTTCATCTGTGAAACTCCCTTCACTGTGAAACTCCCTTCACTATGAAACTCCCTTCATTTGTGAAACCCTCTTCATCTGTGAAACTCCCTTCATCTGTGAAACTCTTCACTGTGAAACTCCCTTCATCTGTGAAACTCTTCATCTGTGAAACTCCCTTCATCTGTGAAACTCTTCACTGTGAAACTCCCTTCATCTGTGAAACTCTCCACTGTGAAACTCCCTTCATCTGTGAAACTACCTTCACAGTGAAACTCCCTTCATCTGTGAAACTCCCTTCACTGTGAAACTCTTCACTGTGAAACACCCTTCATCTGTGAAACCCACTTAATTTGTGAAACTCCCTCCATCTGTGAAACTCCCTTCACTGTGAAATTCCCTTCATCTGTGAAACTCCCTTCACTGTGAAACTCTTCACTGTAAAACGCCCTTCATCTGTGAAACCCTCTTCATCTGTGAAACTCCCCTCATCTGTGAAACTCCCTTCACTGTGAAACTCTTCACTGTGAAACACTTCACTGTGAAACTCCCTTCATCTGTGAAACTCTTCACTGTGAAAACCCCTTCATCTGTGAAACTTTCTTCATCTGAGAAACTCCCTTCACTGTGAAACTCCCATCATCTGTGAATCCCTGTTCATCCATGAAACTCTTCACTGTGAAACTCCCTTCACCTGTGAAACTCTTCACTGTGAAACTGACTTCACTGTGAAAGTCCCTTCATCTATGAAACTCCCTCATCTGTGAAACTCCTTCATTTGTGAAAGTCCTTTCATCTGTGAAACTCCCTTCATCTGTAAAACTCTTCACTGTGAAACTCCCTTCAACTGTGAAACTCTTCACTGTGAAATTGCCTTCATCTGTGAAACTTTCTTCATCTGTGAAACTCCCTTGACTGTGAAACTCCCTTCATCTGTGAAACCCTCTTCATCTGTGAAACTCTTCACTGTGAAACTCCCTTCATCTGTAAAACATACTTCATCTGTGAAACTCTCCACTGTGAAACTCCCTTTATCTGTGAAACTCCCTTCACTGTGAAACTCCCTTCATCTGTGAAACTCCCTTATATGTGAAACTCTTCACTGTGAAACTCCCTTGACTGTGAGACTCCCTTCATCTGTGAAACTCCCTTCACTGTGAAACCCCCTTCATCTGTGAAACTCCCTTCACTGTGAAACTCCCTTCATCTGTGAAACTCTTCACTGTGAAACTCACTTCACTGTGAAACTCCCTTCATCTATGAAACTCCCTCATCTGTGAAACTCCTTCATTTGTGAAAGTCCTTTCATCTGTGAAACTCCCTTCATCTGTGAAACTCTTCACTGTGAAACACTTCACTGTGAAACTCCCTTCAACTGTGAAACTCTTCACTGTGAAACTGCCTTCATCTGTGAAACTCCCTTCACTGTGAAACTCCCTTCATCTGTGAAACTCTTCACTGTGAAACTCACTTCACTGTGAAACTCCCTTCATCTATGAAACTCCCTCATCTGTGAAACTCCTTCATTTGTGAAAGTCCTTTCATCTGTGAAACTCCCTTCATCTGTGAAACTCTTCACTGTGAAACTCCCTTCAACTGTGAAACTCTTCACTGTGAAACTGCCTTCATCTGTGAAACTTTCTTCATCTGTGAAACTCCCTTCACTGTGAAACTCCTTCATTTGTGAAAGTCCTTTCATCTGTGAAACTCCCTTCATATGTGAAACTCTTCACTGTGAAACTCCCTTCATCTGTGAAACTCTTCACTGTGAAAGTCCCTTCATCTGTGAAACTCCCTTCACTGTGAAACTCCCTTCATTTATGAAACTCCCTTCACTGTGAAACTCCTTTATTTGTGAAACTCCCTTCACTTTTAAACACCCTTCATTTGTGAAACCCTCTTCATCTGTGAAACTCCCTTCATCTGTGAAACTCTTCACTGTGAAACTCCCTTCATCTGTGAAACTCCCTTCACTGTGAAACTCCCTTCATCTGTGAAACTCTTCACTGTGAAACTCCCTTCATCTGTGAAACCTTCTTCATCTGTGAAACTCCCTTCATCTGTGAAACTCCCTTCACTGTGAAAACCCCTTCATCTGTGAAACTTTCTTCATCTGAGAAACTCCCTTCACTGTGAAACTCCCATCATCTGTGAATCCCTGTTCATCCATGAAAGTCTTCATTGTGAAACTCCCTTTACCTGTGAAACTCTCCACTGTGAAACTCCCTTTATCTGTGAAACTCCCTTCACTGTGAAACTCCCTTCATCTGTGAAACACCCTTCATTTGTGAAACCCTCTTCATCTGTGAAACTCCCTTCATCTGTGAAACTCTTCACTGTGAAACTCCCTTCATCTGTGAAACTCTCCACTGTGAAACTCCCTTCATCTGTGAAACTCCCTTGACTGTGAAACTCCCTTCATCTGTGAAACCCTCTTCATCTGTGAAACTCTTCACTGTGAAACTCCCTTCATCTGTAAAACATACTTCATCTGTGAAACTCTCCACTGTGAAACTCCCTTTATCTGTGAAACTCCCTTCACTGTGAAACTCCCTTCATCTGTGAAACTCCCTTATATGTGAAACTCTTCACTGTGAAACTCCCTTGACTGTGAGACTCCCTTCATCTGTGAAACTCCCTTCATCTGTGAAACTCCCTTCACTGTGAAACCCCCTTCATCTGTGAAACTCATTCACTGTGAAACTCCCTTCATCTGTGAAACTCTTCACTGTGAAACTCACTTCACTGTGAAACTCCCTTCATCTATGAAACTCCCTCATCTGTGAAACTCCTTCATTTGTGAAAGTCCTTTCATCTGTGAAACTCCCTTCATCTGTGAAACTCTTCACTGTGAAACTCCCTTCAACTGTGAAACTCTTCACTGTGAAACTGCCTTCATCTGTGAAACTCCCTTCACTGTGAAACTCCCTTCATCTGTGAAACTCTTCACTGTGAAACTCACTTCACTGTGAAACTCCCTTCATCTATGAAACTCCCTCATCTGTGAAACTCCTTCATTTGTGAAAGTCCTTTCATCTGTGAAACTCCCTTCATCTGTGAAACTCTTCACTGTGAAACTCCCTTCAACTGTGAAACTCTTCACTGTGAAACTGCCTTCATCTGTGAAACTTTCTTCATCTGTGAAACTCCCTTCACTGTGAAACTCCTTCATTTGTGAAACTCCTTTCATCTGTGAAACTCCCTTCATCTGTGAAACTCTTCACTGTGAAACTCCCTTCATCTGTGAAACTCTTCACTGTGAAACTCCCTTCATCTGTGAAACTCCCTTCACTGTGAAACTCCCTTCATCTGTGAAACTCCCTTCACTGTGAAACTCCTTTATTTGTGAAACTCCCTTCACTCTTAAACACCCTTCATCTGTGAAACCCTCTTCATCTGTGAAACTCCCTTCATCTGTGAAACTCTTCACTGTGAAACTCCCTTCATCTGTGAAACTACCTTCACTGTGAAACTCCCTTCATCTGTGAAACTCTTCACTGTGAAACGCCCTTCATCTGTGAAACCTTCTTCATCTGTGAAACCCCTTCATCTGTGAAACTCCCTTCACTGTGAAACTCTTCACTGTGAAACTCCCTTCATCTGTGAAACCCTCTTCATCTGTGAAACTCTTCACTGTGAAACTCCCCTCATCTGTGAATCTTCACTCTGAAACTCTCTTTACTGTGAACCTCCCTTCACTGTGAAACTACCTTCATCTATGAAACTCCCTTCATCTGTGAAACTCCTTCATTTGTGAAAGTCCTTTCATCTGTGAAACTCCCATCATCTGTAAAACTCTTCACTGTGAAACTCCCTTCAACTGTGAAACTCTTCACTGTGAAATTGCCTTCATCTGTGAAACTTTCTTCATCTGTGAAACTCCCTTGACTGTGAAACTCACTTCAGCTGTGAAACCCTCTTCATCTGTGAAACTCTCCACTGTGAAACTCCCTACATCTGTGAAACTCCCTTCACTGTGAAACTCCCTTCATCTGTGAAACTCCCTTGACTGTGAAACTCCCTTCACTGTGAAACTCCCTTTATCTGTGAAACTCCCTTCACTGTGAAACCCCCTTCATCTGTGAAACTCCCTTCATCTGTGAAACTCTTCACTGTGAAACTCACTTCACTGTGAAACTCCCTTCATCTATGAAACTCCCTCATCTGTGAAACTCCTTCATTTGTGAAAGTCCTTTCATCTGTGAAACTCCCTTCATCTGTGAAACTCTTCACTGTGAAACTCCCTTCAACTGTGAAACTCTTCACTGTGAAACTGCCTTCATCTGTGAAACTCCCTTCACTGTGAAACTCCCTTCATCTGTGAAACTCTTCACTGTGAAACTCACTTCACTGTGAAACTCCCTTCATCTATGAAACTCCCTCATCTGTGAAACTCCTTCATTTGTGAAAGTCCTTTCATCTGTGAAACTCCCTTCAACTGCGAAACTCTTCACTGTGAAAGTGCCTCCATCTGTGAAACTTTCTTCATCTGTGAAACTCCCTTCACTGTGAAACTCCTTCATTTGTGAATCTCCCTTCACTGTGAAACTCCCTTCATCTGTGAAACACTCTTCATCTGTGAAAATGTTCACTGTGAAACTCCCTTCATCTGCGAAACTCCTTTCACTGTGAAACTCCCTTCATCTGTGAAGCTCCTTCATTTGTGAAACTCCTTTCATTTGTGAAACTCCCTTCATCTGTGAAACTCTTCACTGTGAAACTCCCTTCATCTGTGAAACTCTTCACTGTGAAACTCACTTCACTGTGAAACTCCCTTCATCTGTGAAACTCCCTTCATCTGTGAAACTCCTTCATTTGTGAAACTCCCTTCATCTGTGAAACTCCCTTCATCTGTGAAACTCTTCACTGTGAAACTCCCTTCATCTGTGAAACTCCCTTCACTGTGAAACTCCCTTCATCTGTGAAACTCCCTTCATCTGTGAAACTCTTCACTGTGAAACTCACTTCACTGTGAAACTCCCTTCATCTATGAAACTCCCTCATCTGTGAAACTCCTTCATTTGTGAAAGTCCTTTCATCTGTGAAACTCCCTTCATCTGTGAAACTCTTCACTGTGAAACTCCCTTCAACTGTGAAACTCTTCACTGTGAAACTGCCTTCATCTGTGAAACTTTCTTCATCTGTGAAACTCCCTTCACTGTGAAACTCCTTCATTTGTGAAAGTCCTTTCATCTGTGAAACTCCCTTCACTGTGAAACTCTTTACTGTGAAACACTTCACTGTGAAACTCCCTTCATCTGTGAAACTCCCTTCACTGTGAAACTCCCTTCATTTATGAAACTCCCTTCACTGTGAAACTCCTTCATTTGTGAAAGTCCCTTCATCTGTGAAACTCCCTTCACTGTGAAACTCCCTTCACTGTGAAACTCCCTTCATCTGTGAAACCCTCTTCATCTGTGAAACTCTTCACTGTGAAACTCCCTTCATCTGTGAAACTCCCTTCACTGTGAAATTCCCTTCATCTGTGAAACTCCCTTCACTGTGAAACTCTTCACTGTGAAACTCCCTTCATCTGTGAAACTCCCTCATCTGTGAAACTCCTTCATTTGTGAAAGTCCTTTCATCTGTGAAACTCCCTTCATCTGTAAAACTCTTCACTGTGAAACTCCCTTCAACTGTGAAACTCTTCACTGTGAAATTGCCTTCATCTGTGAAACTTTCTTCATCTGTGAAACTCCCTTGACTGTGAAACTCCCTTCATCTGTGAAACCCTCTTCATCTGTGAAACTCTTCACTGTGAAACTCCCTTCATCTGTGAAACTCCCTTCATCTGTGAAACTCCCTTCATCTGTGAAACTCCCTTCATCTGTGAAACTCCCTTCACTGTGAAACTCCCTTGATCTGTGAAACTCCCTTCATCTGTGAAACTCCCTTCACTGTGAAACTCCCTTCATCTGTGAAACTCTTCACTGTGAAACTCACTTCACTGTGAAACTCCCTTCATCTATGAAACTCCCTCATCTGTGAAACTCCTTCATTTGTGAAAGTCCTTTCATCTGTGAAACTCCCTTCATCTGTGAAACTCTTCACTGTGAAACTCCCTTCAACTGTGAAACTCTTCACTGTGAAACTGCCTTCATCTGTGAAACTCCCTTCACTGTGAAACTCCCTTCATCTGTGAAACTCTTCACTGTGAAACTCACTTCACTGTGAAACTCCCTTCATCTATGAAACTCCCTCATCTGTGAAACTCCTTCATTTGTGAAAGTCCTTTCATCTGTGAAACTCCCTTCATCTGTGAAACTCCCTTCACTGTGAAACTCCCTTCATCTGTGAAACCCTCTTCATCTGTGAAACTCCCTTCACTGTGAAACTCCTTCATTTGTGAAACTCCCTTCACTGTGAAACTCCCTTCATCTGTGAAACCATCTTCATCTGTGAAAATGTTCACTGTGAAACTCCCTTCATCTGCGAAACTCCTTTAACTGTGAAACTCGCTTCATCTATGAAACTCCCTTCATCTGTGAAGCTCCTTCATTTGTGAAACTCCTTTCATATGTGAAACTCCATTCATCTGTGAAACTCTTCACTGTGAAACTCCCTTCATCTGTGAAACTCTTCACTGTGAAACTGCCTTCATCTGTGAAACTCCCTTCACTGTGAAACTCCCTTCATCTGTGAAACTCTTCACTGTGAAACTCACTTCACTGTGAAACTCCCTTCATCTATGAAACTCCCTCATCTGTGAAACTCCTTCATTTGTGAAAGTCCTTTCATCTGTGAAACTCCCTTCATCTGTGAAACTCTTCACTGTGAAACTCCCTTCAACTGTGAAACTCTTCACTGTGAAACTGCCTTCATCTGTGAAACTTTCTTCATCTGTGAAACTCCCTTCACTGTGAAACTCCTTCATTTGTGAAAGTCCTTTCATCTGTGAAACTCCCTTCATATGTGAAACTCTTCACTGTGAAACTCCCTTCATCTGTGAAACTCTTCACTGTGAAAGTCCCTTCATCTGTGAAACTCCCTTCACTGTGAAACTCCCTTCATTTATGAAACTCCCTTCACTGTGAAACTCCTTTATTTGTGAAACTCCCTTCACTCTTAAACACCCTTCATTTGTGAAACCCTCTTCATCTGTGAAACTCCCTTCATCTGTGAAACTCTTCACTGTGAAACTCCCTTCATCTGTGAAACTCTCAACTGTGAAACTCCCTTCATCTGTGAAACTCTTCACTGTGAAACGCCCTTCATCTGTGAAACCTTCTTCATCTGTGAAACCCCTTCATCTGTGAAACTCCCTTCACTGTGAAACTCTTCACTGTGAAACTCCCTTCATCTGTGAAACCCTCTTCATCTGTGAAACTCTTCACTGTGAAACTCCCCTCATCTGTGAATCTTCACTCTGAAACTCTCTTTACTGTGAACCTCCCTTCACTGTGAAACTACCTTCATCTATGAAACTCCCTTCATCTGTGAAACTCCTTCATTTGTGAAACTCCTTTCATATGTGAAACTCCATTCATCTGTGAAACTCTTCACTGTGAAACTCCCTTCATCTGTGAAACTCTTCACTGTGAAACTCCCTTCATCTGTGAAACTCCCTTCACTGTGAAACTCCCTTCATCTGTGAAACCCTCTTCATCTGTGAAACTCTTCACTGTGAAACTCCCTTCATCTGTAAAACATACTTCATCTGTGAAACTCTCCACTGTGAAACTCCCTTTATCTGTGAAACTCCCTTCACTGTGAAACTCCCTTCATCTGTGAAACTCCCTTACTGAAAAACTCTTCACTGTGAAACTCCCTTGACTGTGAAACTCCCTTCACTGTGAAACTCCGTTCATCTGTGAAACTCCCTTCACTGTGAAACCCCCTTCATCTGTGAAACTCCCTTCACTGTGAAACTCCCTTCATCTGTGAAACTCTTCACTGTGAAACTCACTTCACTGTGAAACTCCCTTCATCTATGAAACTCCCTCATCTGTGAAACTCCTTCATTTGTGAAAGTCCTTTCATCTGTGAAACTCCCTTCATCTGTGAAACTCTTCACTGTGAAACTCCCTTCAACTGTGAAACTCTTCACTGTGAAACTGCCTTCATCTGTGAAACCCCCTTCATCTGTGAAACTCCCTTCATCTGTGAAACTCTTCACTGTGAAACTCACTTCACTGTGAAACTCCCTTCATCTATGAAACTCCCTCATCTGTGAAACTCCTTCATTTGTGAAAGTCCTTTCATCTGTGAAACTCCCTTCATCTGTGAAGCTCCTCACTGTGAAACTCCCTTCATCTGTGAAACTCTTCACTGTGAAAACCCCTTCATCTGTAAAACTTGCTTCATCTGAGAAACTCCCTTCACTGTGAAACTCCTTCATTTGTGAAAGTCCTTTCATCTGTGAAACTCCCTTCACTGTGAAACTCTTTAACTCCCTTCCTGTGAAACACTTCACTGTGAAACTCCCTTCATCTGAGAAACTCCCTTCACTGTGAAACTCCCTTCATCTGTGAAACTCCCTTCACTGTGAAACTCCTTTATTTGTGAAACTCCCTTCACTTTTAAACACCCTTCATTTGTGAAACCCTCTTCATCTGTGAAACTTCATCTGTGAAACTCCCTTCACTGTGAAACTCCCTTCATCTGTGAAACTCTTCACTGTGAAACTCCCTTCATCTGTGAAACTCTTCACTGTGAAACGCCCTTCATCTGTGAAACCTTCTTCATCTGTGAAACTCCCTTCATCTGTGAAACTCCCTTCACTGTGAAACTCTTCACTGTGAAACTCCCTTCATCTGTGAAACCCTCTTCATCTGTGAAACTCTTCACTGTGAAACTCCCTTCATCTGTGAATCTTCACTCTGAAACTCTCTTTACTGTGAACCTCCCTTCACTGTGAAACTACCTTCATCTATGAAACTCCCTTCATCTGTGAAACTCCTTCATTTGTGAAAGTCCTTTCATCTGTGAAACTCCCTTCATCTGTAAAACTCTTCACTGTGAAACTCCCTTCAACTGTGAAACTCTTCACTGTGAAATTGCCTTCATCTGTGAAACTTTCTTCATCTGTGAAACTCCCTTGACTGTGAAACTCCCTTCATCTGTGAAACCCTCTTCATCTGTGAAACTCTTCACTGTGAAACTCCCTTCATCTGTGAAACTCCCTTCATCTGTGAAACTCCCTTCATCTGTGAAACTCCCTTCATCTGTGAAACTCCCTTCATCTGTGAAACTCCCTTCACTGTGAAACTCCCTTCATCTGTGAAACTCCCTTCACTGTGAAACTCCCTTCATCTGTGAAACTCTTCACTGTGAAACTCACTTCACTGTGAAACTCCCTTCATCTATGAAACTCCCTCATCTGTGAAACTCCTTCATTTGTGAAAGTCCTTTCATCTGTGAAACTCCCTTCATCTGTGAAACTCTTCACTGTGAAACTCCCTTCAACTGTGAAACTCTTCACTGTGAAACTGCCTTCATCTGTGAAACTCCCTTCACTGTGAAACTCCCTTCATCTGTGAAACTCTTCACTGTGAAACTCACTTCACTGTGAAACTCCCTTCATCTATGAAACTCCCTCATCTGTGAAACTCCTTCATTTGTGAAAGTCCTTTCATCTGTGAAACTCCCTTCAACTGTGAAACTCTTCACTGTGAAACTGCCTTCATCTGTGAAACTTTCTTCATCTGTGAAACTCCCTTCACTGTGAAACCCCCTTCATCTGTGAAACTCCCTTCACTGTGAAACTCCCTTCATCTGTGAAACTCCCTTATATGTGAAACTCCCTTCACTGTGAAACTCCCTTCATCTGTGAAACTCCCTTCACTGTGAAACTCCCTTCATTTATGAAACTCCCTTCACTGTGAAACTCCTTCATTTGTGAAAGTCCTTTCATCTGTGAAACTCCCTTCATCTGTGAAACTCTTCACTGTGAAACTCCCTTCAACTGTGAAACTCTTCACTGTGAAACTGCCTTCATCTGTGAAACTCCCTTCACTGTGAAACTCCCTTCATCTGTGAAACTCTTCACTGTGAAACACACTTCACTGTGAAACTCACTTCACTGTGAAACTCCCTTCATCTGTGAAACTCCCTCATCTGTGAAACTCCTTTCATCTGTGAAACTCCCTTCATCTGTGAAACTCCCTTCACTGTGAAACTCCCTTCATCTGTGAAACTCTTCACTGTGAAACTCCCTTCATCTGTGAAACTTTCTTCATCTATGAAACTCCCTTCATCTGTGAAACTCCTTCATTTGTGAAACTCCTTTCATATGTGAAACTCCATTCATCTGTGAAACTCTTCACTGTGAAACTCCCTTCATCTGTGAAACTCTTCACTGTGAAACTCCCTTCATCTGTGAAACTCCCTTCACTGTGAAACTCCCTTCATCTGTGAAACTCCCTTCATCTGTGAAACTCCTTCATTTGTGAAACTCCCTTCACTGTGAAACTCCCTTCATCTGTGAAACCCTCTTCATCTGTGAAACTCCCTTCATCTGTGAAACTCCCTTCATCTGTGAAACTCCCTTCATCTGTGAAACCCTCTTCATCTGTGAAACTCCCTTCATCTGTGAAACTCTTCACTGTGAAACGCCCTTCATCTGTGAAACCTTCTTCATCTGTGAAACTCCCTTCACTGTGAAACTTTTCACTGTGAAACTCTTCACTGTGAAACTCCCTTCATCTGTGAAACCCTCTTCATCTGTGAAACTCCCCTCATCTGTGAATCTTCACTCTGAAACTCTCTTTACTGTGAACCTCCCTTCACTGTGAAACTACCTTCATCTATGAAACTCCCTTCATCTGTGAAACTCCTTCATTTGTGAAACTCCTTTCATCTGTGAAACTCCCTTCATCTGTGAAACTCTTCACTGTGAAACTCCCTTCATCTGTGAAACTCTTCACTGTGAAACTGCCTTCATCTGTGAAACTTTCTTCATCTGTGAAACTCCCTTCACTGTGAAACTCCCTTCATCTGTGAAACTCCCTTCACTGTGAAACTCTTCACTGTGAAACTCCCTTCATCTGTGAAACTCCCTTCACTGTGAAACTCCCTTCATCTGTGAAACTCCCTTCATCTGTGAAACTCCCTTCATCTGTGAAACTCCCTTCAACTGTGAAACTCTTCACTGTGAAACTCCCTTCACTGTGAAACTCCCTTCATCTGTGAAACTCTTCACTGTGAAACTCACTTCACTGTGAAACTCCCTTCATCTATGAAACTCCCTCATCTGTGAAACTCCTTCATTTGTGAAAGTCCTTTCATCTGTGAAACTCCCTTCATCTGTGAAACTCTTCACTGTGAAACTCCCTTCAACTGTGAAACTCTTCACTGTGAAACTGCCTTCATCTGTGAAACTTTCTTCATCTATGAAACTCCCTTCATCTGTGAAACTCCTTCATTTGTGAAACTCCTTTCATATGTGAAACTCCATTCATCTGTGAAACTCTTCACTGTGAAACTCCCTTCATCTGTGAAACTCTTCACTGTGAAACTCCCTTCATCTGTGAAACTCCCTTCACTGTGAAACTCCCTTCATCTGTGAAACTCCCTTCACTGTGAAACTCCTTTATTTGTGAAACTCCCTTCACTTTTAAACACCCTTCATTTGTGAAACCCTCTTCATCTGTGAAACTCCGTTCATCTGTGAAACTCTTCACTGTGAAACTCCCTTCATCTGTGAAACTCTTCACTGTGAAACTCCCTTCACTGTGAAACTCCCTTCATCTGTGAAACTCTTCACTGTGAAACTCCCTTCATCTGTGAAACCTTCTTCATCTGTGAAACCCCTTCATCTGTGAAACTCCCTTCACTGTGAAACTCTTCACTGTGAAACTCCCTTCATCTGTGAAACCCTCTTCATCTGTGAAACCCTCTTCACTGTGAAACTCCGTTCATCTGTGAAACTCTTCACTGTGAAACTCCCTTCACCTGTGAAACTCTTCACTGTGAAACTGACTTCACTCTGAAAGTCCCTTCATCTATGAAACTCCCTCATCTGTGAAACTCCTTCATTTGTGAAAGTCCTTTCATCTGTGAAACTCCCTTCATCTGTAAAACTCTTCACTGTGAAACTCCCTTCATCTGTGAAACTTTCTTCATCTGTGAAACTCCCTTGACTGTGAAACTCCCTTCATCTGTGAAACCCTCTTCATCTGTGAAACTCTTCACTGTGAAACTCCCTTCATCTGTAAAACATACTTCATCTGTGAAACTCTCCACTGTGAAACTCCCTTTATCTGTGAAACTCCCTTCACTGTGAAACTCCCTTCATCTGTGAAACTCCTCACTGTGAAACTCCCTTCACTGTGAAACTCCCTTCATCTGTGAAACCCCCTTCATCTGTGAAACTCCCTTCACTGTGAAACTCCCTTCATCTGTGAAACTCCCTTCATCAGTGAAACTCCCTTCACTGTGAAACTCCCTTCATTTATGAAACTCCCTTCACTGTGAAACTCCTTCATTTGTGAAAGTCCTTTCATCTGTGAAACTCCCTTCATCTGTGAAACTCTTCACTGTGAAACTCCCTTCAACTGTGAAACTCTTCACTGTGAAACTGCCTTCATCTGTGAAACTCCCTTCACTGTGAAACTCCCTTCATCTGTGAAACTCTTCACTGTGAAACTCACTTCACTGTGAAACTCCCTTCATCTATGAAACTCCCTCATCTGTGAAACTCCTTCATTTGTGAAAGTCCTTTCATCTGTGAAACTCCCTTCATCTGTGAAACTCTTCACTGTGAAACTCCCTTCAACTGTGAAACTCTTCACTGTGAAACTGCCTTCATCTGTGAAACTTTCTTCATCTGTGAAACTCCCTTCACTGTGAAACTCCTTCATTTGTGAATCTCCCTTCACTGTGAAACTCCCTTCATCTGTGAAACACTCTTCATCTGTGAAAATGTTCACTGTGAAACTCCCTTCATCTGCGAAACTCCTTTCACTGTGAAACTCCCTTCATCTATGAAACTCCCTTCATCTGTGAAGCTCCTTCATTTGTGAAACTCCTTTCATTTGTGAAACTCCCTTCATCTGTGAAACTCTTCACTGTGAAACTCCCTTCATCTGTGAAACTCCCTTCACTGTGAAACTCCCTTCATTTATGAAACTCCCTTCACTGTGAAACTCCTTTATTTGTGAAACTCCCTTCACTTTTAAACACCCTTCATTTGTGAAACCCTCTTCATCTGTGAAACTCCGTTCATCTGTGAAACTCTTCACTGTGAAACTCCCTTCATCTGTGAAACTCCCTTCACTGTGAAACTCCCTTCATCTGTGAAACTCTTCACTGTGAAACTCCCTTCATCTGTGAAACTCCCTTCATCTGTGAAACTCCCTTCATCTGTGAAACTCCCTTCATCTGTGAAACTCCCTTCACTGTGAAACTCCCTTCATCTATGAAACTCCCTTCATCTGTGAAACTCCTTCATTTGTGAAACTCCTTTCATCTGTGAAACTCTTCACTGTGAAAACCCCTTCATCTGTGAAACTTTCTTCATCTGAAAAACTCCCTTCACTGTGAAACTCCCGTCATCTGTGAATCCCTGTTCATCCATGAAACTCTTCACTGTGAAACTCCCTTCACTGTGAATCTCCTTCATTTGTGAAACTCCCTTCACTCTGAAACACCCTTCATTTGTGAAACCCTCTTCATCTGTGAAACTCCCTTCATCTGTGAAACTCTTCACTGTGAAACTCCCTTCATCTGTGAAACTCTCCACTGTGAAACTCCCTTCATCTGTGAAACTACCTTCACAGTGAAACTCCCTTCATCTGTGAAACTCCCTTCACTGTGAAACTCTTCATCTGTGAAACTTCCTTCATCTGTGAAACTCCCTTCATCTGTGAAACTCTTCACTGTGAAACTCCCTTCATCTGTGAAACTCTCCACTGTGAAACTCCCTTCATCTGTGAAACTCCCTTCACTGTGAAACTCCTTTATTTGTGAAACTCCCTTCACTCTTAAACTCCCTTCATCTGTGAAACCCTCTTCATCTGTGAAACTCCCTTCATCTGTGAAACTCCCTTCACTGTGAAACTCCCTTCATCTGTGAAACTCCCTTCATCTGTGAAACTCCCTTCATCTGTGAAACTCTTCACTGTGAAACTCCCTTCATCTGTGAAACCTTCTTCATCTGTGAAACACCTTCATCTGTGAAACTCCCTTCACTGTGAAACTCCCTTCATCTGTGAAACCCTCTTCATCTGTGAAACTCTTCACTGTGAAACTCCCCTCATCTGTGAATCTTCACTCTGAAACTACCTTCATCTATGAAACTCCCTTCATCTGTGAAACTCCTTCATTTGTGAAACTCCTTTCATATGTGAAACTCCATTCATCTGTGAAACTCTTCACTTTGAAACTCCCTTCATCTGTGAAACTCTTCACTGTGAAAACCCCCTCATCTGTGAAACTTTCTTCATCTGAGAAACTCCCTTCACTGTGAAACTCCCGTCATCTGTGAATCCCTGTTCATCCATGAAACTCTTCACTGTGAAACTCCCTTCACTGTGAATCTCCTTCATTTGTGAAACTCCCTTCACTCTGAAACACCCTTCATTTGTGAAACCCTCTTCATCTGTGAAACTCCCTTCATCTGTGAAACTCTTCACTGTGAAACTCCCTTCATCTGTGAAACTCTCCACTGTGAAACTCCCTTCATCTGTGAAACTACCTTCACAGTGAAACTCCCTTCATCTGTGAAACTCCCTTCACTGTGAAACTCTTCACTGTGAAACACCCTTCATCTGTGAAACCCACTTAATTTGTGAAACTCCCTCCATCTGTGAAACTCCCTTCACTGTGAAATTCCCTTCATCTGAGAAACTCCCTTCACTGTGAAACTCTCTTCACTGTGAAACTCTTCACTGTGAAACGCCCTTCATCTGTGAAACCCTCTTCATCTGTGAAACTCCCCTCATCTGTGAAACTCCCTTCACTGTGAAACTCTTCACTGTGAAACACTTCACTGTGAAACTCCCTTCATCTGTGAAACTCTTCACTGTGAAACTCCCTTCATCTGTAAAACTTGCTTCATCTGAGAAACTCCCTTCACTGTGAAACTCCCATCATCTGTGAATCCCTGTTCATCCATGAAAGTCTTCATTGTGAAACTCCCTTTACCTGTGAAACTCTTCACTGTGAAACTGACTTCACTGTGAAAGTCCCTTCATCTATGAAACTCCCTCATCTGTGAAACTCCTTCATTTGTGAAATTCCTTTCATCTGTGAAACTCCCTTCATCTGTAAAACTCTTCACTGTGAAACTCCCTTCAACTGTGAAACTCTTCACTGTGAAATTGCCTTCATCTGTGAAACTTTCTTCATCTGTGAAACTCTTCACTGTGAAACTCCCTTCATCTGTAAAACTTACTTCATCTGTGAAACTCTCCACTGTGAAACTCCCTTTATCTGTGAAACTCCCTTCACTGTGAAACTCCCTTCATCTGTGAAACTCCCTTATATGTGAAACTCTTCACTGTGAAACTCCCTTGACTGTGAAACTCCCTTCATCTGTGAAACTCCCTTCACTGTGAAACCCCCTTCATCTGTGAAACTCCCTTCATCTGTGAAACTCTTCACTGTGAAACTCCCTTCAACTGTGAAACTCTTCACTGTGAAACTCCCTTCATCTGTGAAACTCTTCACTGTGAAACTCCCTTCATCTGTGAAACTCTTCACTGTGAAACTGCCTTCATCTGTGAAACTTTCTTCATCTGTGAAACTCCTTCATCTGTGAAACTCCTTCATCTGTGAAACTTCCTTCATCTGTGAAACTCCCTTCATCTGTGAAAGTCCTCTTCATCTGTGAAACTCCCTTCATCTGTGAAACTCTTCACTGTGAAACTCCCTTCATCTGTGAAACTCTTCACTGTGAAACTCCCTTCATCTGTGAAACTCCCTTCACTGTGAAACTCCCTTCATCTGTGAAACTCCTTCATTTGTGAAACTCCCTTCATCTGTGAAACTCCCTTCATCTGTGAAACTCTTCACTGTGAAACTCCCTTCATCTGTGAAACTCCCTTCACTGTGAAACTCCCTTCATCTGTGAAACTCCCTTCACTGTGAAACTCCCTTCATCTGTGAAACCCTCTTCATCTGTGAAACTCCCTTCATCTGTGAAACTCCCTTCACTGTGAAACTCCCTTCATCTGTGAAACTCTTCACTGTGAAACTCACTTCACTGTGAAACTCCCTTCATCTGTGAAACTCCCTCATCTGTGAAACTCCTTCATTTGTGAAAGTCCTTTCATCTGTGAAACTCCCTTCATCTGTGAAACTCTTCACTGTGAAACTCCCTTCAACTGTGAAACTCTTCACTGTGAAACTGCCTTCATCTGTGAAACTTTCTTCATCTGTGAAACTCCCTTCACTGTGAAACCCCCTTCATCTGTGAAACGTCATTCACTGTGAAACTCCCTTCATCTGTGAAACACTCTTCATCTGTGAAACTGTTCACTGTGAAACTCCCTTCATCTGTGAAGCTTCTTCATTTGTGAAACTCCTTTTATCTGTGAAACTCCCTTCATCTGTGAAACTCCTTCATTTGTGAAACTCCTTTCATCTGTGAAACTCCTTCATCTGTGAAACTCCTTTCATCTGTGTAACTCCCTTCACTGTGGAACTCCTTTCATCTGTGAAACTCCCTTCACTGTGAAACTCCCTTCATCTGTGAAACCCTCTTCACTGTGAAACTCCCTTCGTCTGTGAAACTCCCTTCACTGTGAAACTCCCTTCACCTGTGAAACTCCCTTCAGTGTGAAACTCCCTTCATCTGTGAAACTCTCTTCTTTCTTTTCTTTTTCAATCTTTTTATTCGTATCATATTATTAAACATAACATAGTATTAATACAATGTTTTTCGGATTGCATTGTTATAATCAACATTTAATTATAAACCCAGTTGTCACATGGGTAATAAACCTCCCAATCGCACAAGATACAAATATAATATACAAAAAGACATGAAAAAGGAAAAGGAAAAAAAACCCCAAAAGAAAAACTAATCCCAACAATGCTAACCAACTAAACTAAAGAACGAAAAAAACATGGGCTGTTGTGGAACGTCAAAAAACAAAACCATTAGTGTCGGCGACTCCGCTCCTCTCGACAGATACTAAAAAGAAATAGAATAGAATGGCAAGAATTTTAGATTTAAATCCTTTTCAGAAAGTGTAATTGCAACTATTTATAATATAATTATGAAAACACATCAGACGTATCTAATAAAGTTAAGATTGATTGGGAAAGGGAACTTAGGATTACTTTACCTATCGAAAAATGGGAAAAAATTCTTCAGTTAGTTAACTCATCCTCTATATGTGCCAAACATGTTTTGATACAGTTTAAAGTAGTGCATAGGGCCCATATGTCTAAGGATAAATTAGCTCGTTATTACTCTCACATAAATCCTTTATGTGATGGATGTCACTCTGAGATAGCTTCTTGGTGTAAAACCTGGTGTGGCATTTTCACTTAACACTATTTTATCCTCCATGTTTGAGTTTTCCATTGCCATCCTTAAACACTGCAGTGGCATCATCCAGTACCTTTCTTAATTCATGTTCAGTTGACTCCATTTCAGGGGCTGTGACACGCAAATAGTAGCTGAATCTCCAAGCAAGATGATTTGCCTCAGCCTCTCACATCCCCACAATGCTGTTCCTCCTGATTTTACCATATACAAGCTCAAAATGGCTTGTTGGTTGTTGTATTTCACCGTTCCAAATGTCATTCCCACAGGAGTTATCTTTTCACCAGTGTAAGTTCTTAGTTGGACATTTGCAGGCTTCAGTTCAGCATCTGTGAAATGCCTATTCAAACTCATTGTCTTGAATGACTGAAATAGCCAAGCCAGTGTCCAATTCCATTTTAATTAATTTGCCACTCACTTCTGATGTAAGCCATATTGTTTTTCTATTGTTAGATTTCACATTGTCAATCCCAAGGCTACACAATCCTGTGTCACTCTCAGCATTATCAGAGTTTTTATCAGCGGCATGCAAATTAGTCCTCTTTTTGAAACTGCAACTTGACCTTTTATCTTTCCTGTGCAGTCCATTTATTTTTGTCTTCCCAACATCCTCTTTGTATGTGTCCTACTTTGTTTCATTTTCTGAAAGTTTTGCCATTAGATCTGCATTGGCTTGGTGTATGTGAGCCCCTGTCACAGTGGCAACACGATTTGTTCAGCCAGCCTAGTTTTTGTTCAGACATTCACACTCACGTTTATTCCCGATTACAACTCAAATCGGATCTCTATCTGCAGTTTACATTGATACAGCAATTTCAATTGCTCTTTTAAATATCAGTTGTGCTTCAGTTAGGAGATGTTTTGAATGGTTTCTTGTAAGATTTCACAGCCTAAAGGATCTCTCAGTGCGTCATTAAACCCATTACTGAACTGACAATGCTCAGACAATCTCTTCAATCAGCCACATATGCGGAAATGGACTCCTCTTTTTGATTCCACTTATACAGCCTGCAGTCAACAATAATTTCAGTTGTAAATGTTCCTGCATTACTTTCACACCATCAGCAAAGCTCATTTTGGCTGGTTTGATGGGAGCAGATAAACTTCTAAGGAATCTGCATGCCCTGAAACGGAATGAACTCAGCGAAGTGGCACCTGTTCTTCATTCACAAACAAGAGAAAATCCGCAATTGCTGGAAACCCCAGCAACACAAAATGCTGGAGGAACTCAGCAGGCCAGGCAGCATCTATGGAAAAGAGTACAGTTGATGTTTTGGGCCAAAACCCTTCAGCGGGACTGGATAAAAAAAGCTGAGGAGTTCCCCATTGCTCCTCAACTTAAATGCAGATTCCAAACTTTGAATCCAGTATTAGATTCCTTGACAATTGCCAGATTAGAAAGCATAAAATAAAATGTCACTGATGTGAGATAGGAGACTAATCACAGATAGAATCTGAACGAAGAAAAATGCAATTTTTAAAACTTTTCAATGTTATACTGATTGCCATAAGATTTTTAGCAGGGAGACAGTAATTTAATTATCCTGGATGCTTGACATGTTTTATATTTTCTAGTGATTTTGACTAGGGCTCATTTAATGGTGCCCTAAAGGGCAGTTGTACAGTTCACCAGTTATCATATTGGACTTGGGCTTGCCATGACAAGTTTCCATTGTGCACAATACCTTGATAGTGGGTAGGGGTAATGTGGTACTGGGTACCTGGAGGTTGGTAGTCTGGGTGAAAGTGCATTATGACTAATTTCTGGCTCCCAAACCAGCCTGCAAATGCAGGACATTGTCTCCCCTCCCACCACCATAGCTCCCAAACCAGCCTGCAAATGCAGGACATTGTCTCCCCTCCCACCACCATAGCTCTTGCTTGAACTACAGGCAACCCACTAGACTAACATTGCGCATCAAATCACCATTCCTCTCTAATAGAGCATTACCACCCCCCAGCCCATCCACTCACTCCTCATCATACCTCAGAGAACGCCAATTTTATTTGGGCCTGATGAAGGGTCTCGGCCCAAAACACCGACTGTTTATTCATTTTCATGGATGCTGCCTGACCTGCTGGGTTCCTCCAGCATTTTGTCTGTGTTGCTCCCAATTTTAATTCCCACTCTTCTCAACACAGAGAGGAATGAGTACATTGAGAAAACATCCTAAGGGTGACAGCAGTGGCACGGGTGGTAAGAGCATAACCTTACAGCTGCAGAAACCCAGAGTTTGCATCTTGTGTTTATGGAATTAGATATGGCAACATGAGCTCCTTTCAGGTGCTTCAGTCTTCTCCACGTTTCAAAGATGTGTTAGTTGGTAGATTAGCTGGCTACTGTAAATTGTCCCGGGTGTGTCAATGACTAGTAGAATACGGAGGGAGTTGTTGAGAATGAAGGAACAATAAAAGGATGTAACACACACAAAAAATGCTGGTGAACGCAGCAGGATAAAAGGATGTATGTAGGATTAATATTGACAGTCAGTATGAGATTGATGGGCCAAGGGGCCTTGTCCTTCTCTCTGGGGACTGAAGAGAAGGGGTAAGTGAAGAGGTGGATTGCTGGAGAAAGGAAAGAATGCATTTTTTTTAAATCATAAACCTACTTAAGACTGGATTGCAACTGTTCAGGGATAGCTTTGCTAGAGTCAGCAGCACTGTGAAATGTTTCAGCAAAGACCCATGAGGGCACTCTTCAGCACAAAGTGACCTAATTTCCCAGTCAATAACTGGAAATGTTTTGTTGAATTTGTGGAATGCAGTGATTCAATCTAGTAATGGTAGTAATTACATTTTACTCTAGAATTAAGCAATTTTCAGGTACATAGCACTGAAAAGAGTATACCCTAATTTGTACATGCAAACCTTATCAATCTTTCAGTGCAGAGTTTCTCAGGGCAAACCAGACTGCACCCTCCTGACATTTAACTGCAGCATGTATTGTGTAGTTGCTGCTGGTTTCTGATCAATGTATCTTTAATTGGTATTGCCTCTCCCTTATTTTTAACTGCAAAATCCAGAATGATATCTGAATAGAAGTTGGATGCATTATGGTGTGTAGCCAGTGCACAGATGATTTGCTGAGTATGTATTGCTGAATTCTAGTGTTTATGCTTCTGACAACTGAAGCAAAGTTGAAAGTAATGAGTGACACAGAGCAAACATACCACCATCCGGTCAAGATGATGCCTACATACAATGCTCCCATTGTCGACATCTTCTGGATTCACCATGAAACCATGTGTTTAACTTCTTTTATGTCTCTTACATCTGTTTTAGTCTTGATTGTAATTCTGGAAATATTGGAACCTGTGATTTGAGGTTTAGAGATTGTTCGGTTGTTTCAGCGCTTTGCTGTCTTGGAGAGAGGCAGCGTGTACAAACCTTGTGGCAAGAAGACTGCAGGATGGGTGCAAGCCAGCATTCACCTGAACTTGACTGATTAAAGCTTCCATTGTTCACTGATTAAAGCGACGAGGGAGATTGAAAGATAAGGCCAATGCAGAGGCTGAGCGCCGGCTGCTTATCTTTTGATCACTGGTGGGATCGTTCTGCTACTGGCGAGGGGAGACTGCCTTTTGATCACTGGTGGGATCGCTCTGCTACTGGAGAGGGGAGACTGCCTTTTGATCACTGTTGGGATCGCTCTGCTACTGGCGAGGGGAGACTGCCTTTTGATCACTGGTGGGATCGCTCTGCTACTGGAGAGGGGAGACTGCCTTTTGATCACTGTTGGGATCGCTCTGCTACTGGCGAGGGGAGACTGCCTTTTGATCACTGGTAGGATCGCTCTGCTACTGGAGAGGGGAGACTGCCTTTTGATCACTGGTGGGATCGCTCTGCTACTGGAGAGGGGAGACTGCCTTTTGATCACTGTTGGGATCGCTCTGCTACTGGCGAGGGGAGACTGCCTTTTGATCACTGGTGGGATCGCTCTGCTACTGGAGAGGGGACACTGCCTTTTGATCACTGGTGGGATCGCTCTGCTACTGGCGAGGGGAGACTGCCTTTTGATCACTGGTGGGATCGCTCTGCTGCCGGAGAGGGGAGAAGCTGCTACTGTTACTCAAGAAAATGTTACCCAGGTTTTCTGTGTTTTGGATATGAATGTGACATTGACTTGGACTATGGACTTTTTTCAGTCTTAAATTTTTTTATATTCTGTGTTTACACCTGATTTTGCTCATTTTGTGTACAGTGGTGAGGGATTTGGTGGTGGGGGGTGGGCTGAATGTGTCTGTTTTGTTTTTGTTCATTTTTTGTGCGGGGAGGGGGGATTTGGGGGTTAATAATCGTGCTGCCATTCTTTTATTGCTTGGTTTCCCAGCTATCTGGAGAAGAAGAAAAATTTCAGAGTTGTATACAGTGCTCTAATAATAAATGAACCTTTGAACCATAACACCATAAGATATGGAGCAAAATTAGGCCAAAATTGTCTGCTCCACTATTTCATCATGCAGATCTGTTTTGCCTCTCGTCCCCAATCTCCTGCCTTCTCCCTGTGCCCCTCAGGCCCTGACTAACCTAGAATCTACCAATCTCTGCCTTAAAGATACCCAATGACCTGGCCATCACAGCTGCCTGTGGCAAGGGATTCCATAGATTCACCAATGTCTGGCGAAACAAATCCCTCTTCATCTCTGTTCTGCATAGACGTCCTTCTGTTCTGAGTTTGTGTCCTCTGGTCTTAAGCTCTCCCACCATAGGAAACATCCTCTCCATATCCACCCTGTCAAGGCCTTTTAACATTTGATAGGTTTCAATGAGGTCGCCCCCTCATTCTTCTGATTCCAGTGAATAGAGGCCCAGATCTATCAAACATATGACAAGCCTTTCAAAACCTGAATCATTTTCGGGAACCTCCTTTAAACCTTCTCCAATGTCAGCATATCCTCTCTTTGATAAGGGGCCCAAAACTGCTCACAGTACTCTAAGTGAGCCCTCACCTGTGCTTTAGAAAGCCTCAACATTACATACTTGATTTTATGTTCTAGTCCTCTTGAAATGAATGTTAACTTCACATTCGCTTTCCTCACCACCAACTCAACCTGAAAATTAACTTTGCAAGTGGACTTCCAAGACCCTTTCCACCTGAGATTTTTGAGATTTCCCTCCACTTAGTCTACATGTTTATTTCTTCTACCAAGGTGCATTACCATAACCTAACACTGTATTCCATCACAAACAATCCATCTGCCACTACTTTGCCCATTTTCCTAATCTGTCTGAGTCCTTCTGTAGCCTTTCTGCTTCCTCAAAAAGGCCTACCCCTCCACCTAACTTTGTATTGTCCTCATAGTTCCCACACCTACCGTATTTACCTCCTACCCAAGATCCACAAACCTACTTGTCCAGGTAGACCCATTGTTTTAGCTTGTTCCTGCCCCACTGAACTCATATCTGCATATCTCAATTCCATTTTATTCCCTCCTCGTTCAGTTCCTTCCTACCTATGACTGTGACACTTCACACACTCTGGATCTTTTCAATGATTTCAAGTTCCCTGGCCTCCATCATCTTAGTTTTACTATGGATGTCCAGTCCCTATACACCTCCATCCCCCACCAGGAAAGTCTCAAAGCTCTCTGTTTCTTTCTGGATACCAGACCTAACCACCACCGCTCTCCTTCATCTAGCGGAACTTGTCCTCACTCTTAATAATTTCTCCTTTGGCTGCTCCTACTTTCTTCAAACAGGAGGTGTAGCCGTGGGTACTCGTCATACATGCCTTTTTGCCTACGCTACATCGATGACTGCATTTTTGCTGCTTCCTGCACTGATGCGGAGATCATCGACTTCATCCACTTTGCTTCCAACTTCCACCCTGCCCTCAAGTTTCCCTAGTCAATTTCTGACACCTTCCTCCCCTTTCTCGATCTCTCTGTCTTTGTCTCTGCAGATAGCTTATCTACTGATGTCTATTATAAACCCACGGACTCCTATAGCTACCCAGACTATACCTCTTCCCACCCTGTTACTTGTAAAAGTGCCATCCCCTTCTCTCAGTTCCTGTCTCTCTGCCGCATCTACTCTCAGGATGAGACTTTTCATTCCAGGATAAAGGAGATGTCTTCCTCCTTCAAAGAAAGGGGCTTCCCTTCCTCCACATTCAACACTGCCCTCAACCGCATCTGCTTTCATGTGCATCAGCTTTCACCCTGTCCTTCCACTGTCCTACCAGGGATAGGGTTCCTCTTGTCCTCACCTACCACCCCACCGACCTCTGTATCCAGCACATAATTCTCTGCAACTTCTGCCATCTCCAATGGGATCCCACCACCAAGCACATCTTCCCCACCCCCCCCCCAACTTTCTGCTTTCCACAGGGATTGCTCCCTATGAGACTCTCTTGTCCATTTGTCCCTCCCCACTGATCTTCCTCCTGGCACTTATTCTTGCAAGTGGAACAAGTGCTACTCCTGCCCTTACACCTCCTTCCTCACTATCATTCAGGGCCCCAAACAGTCCTTCCAGGTGAGGCAACACTTCACCTGTGAGCCTGCTGGGGTCATATACTGTGTCCTGTTCTCCTGGTGTGGGCGTCTGTATATCGGTGAGACCTGATATAGATTGGGAGATCTCTTTGCCAAGTACCTACAGTCCATCTGCCAGAGAAAGCAGGATCTCCCAGTGGCCACCTATTTTAATTCCACTTCCCAGTTCCATTCTGATATGTCAATCCATGGCCTCCTTACTATCACGATGAGGCCACACTCAGGTTGGAGGAATAACACCTTATATTCCATTTGGATAGCCTCCAACCTGATGACATGAACATTGATTCCTTGAACTTCTGGTTATGGCTTCCCCCCAGCTTTTACCATTCCCTATCCCCTTTTCCCTCTCTCACCTTATCTCCTTGCCTTCCCATCACCTCCCTCTGGTGCTCCTCCCTTTTTCTTTCTCCTATGGCTTTCTGTCCTCTCCTATTAGATCCCCTTCTCCAGTCCTGTATCTCTCTTACCAATCAACTTCCCAGCTCTTTATCTCACCCCTTCCCCTCCCGGTTTCACCTATCACCTTGTGGTTCTCCCTCTCTTCCCCCCCCCCACCTTTTTACTCCTCACCTTTTTTTATCCAGCCCTGATGAGGGGTCTTGGCCCAAATCATTGACTGTACTCTTTTCCATAGATGCTGCCTGGCCTGTTGAGCTCTCCCAGCATTTTTTGTGTGTTGTTTGTATTGTCCACAAGCTTGGCCACAAAGCCATCTGTTCTGCCGTCTAAATCATTGTCATATGATGTAGAAAGTAGCACTCCAAACACAGACCCCTACAGAACACCACTAGTCACAGGCAGCCAACCAGCCAATCAGCCAATGCTCTATCCATGCTAGTATTTTTCCTGTAATACCATGGGCTCTTAACTTGTAAAGCAGATTCATACGTAGCTCATTGTCAAAGGCCTTCCGAAAATCCAAATTCAGAGCATCCATCAATTTCCTTTGTCTATCAGCTAATTATTACTTCAAAGAATTCCAGCAGATAGTCAGAAGTGGAGCAGAGTGATGATGGTGTTAGACGGCGATTCCTTTGCTTGCATCTTTGGAAACAGCTCTATTTCCCTCTTTACTATCTCTATTTTTCCTTTACAGGGTTCTTTTGAAGACCCTGACCTGGAGTTACACGCTGACTACAGTTCTTTGTTGGAATGGGAGGCCTAGGATCTCAGAGCTCTGAAGACGGGTGGGTGGAAGGTCAGTGTCACGACAGGAGATCGGTGTGTCGTTGGGGGAGTTGGAATATCTATGGCTATGTGCCCAGAGACTTGACATCTTTGGGCACAGAGCTCGAAAAAAGCGATGTAATGGACTTTTAACATCATAAACCAGCGAGCTGCTTGTTATGTCTTCCTGCTCGCTGTGAAAACGGAGCCACCTCTTTCTCCATTATTAGGGGATAGAGAGAGACTGTGGTATGTCGAATACCAGGTGAACAATGTAGTCTTTGGGTATCTGCAAGTCGGTGTCTTTGCTGTTGCTTTGCTCATGCTTGAGTGCTCGATGGTGAGTGCCAATGCTTTCTTTTGTCGGTGGGGTAGGGGGGATCGTTGCTTGCTTGCAGCTTATGTGCAGGAGGGAGGGGAGCTGAAGGGGACTTTGGGGTTCTAACATTTACCTGTCATTCATTCTTTGAGGGCACTCTTCTGTTTTTGTGGATGGTTGCGAAGAAAAAGCATTTCAGGATGTATATTGTATAAATTTCTGTGACATTAAATGTACTTTTGAGAGCTCTGAGATTTGTCAGGCAAGATTTTCCCTTAAGGACATCATGCTGACTTTGGCCTATTTTATCATGTGCCTCCAAGTACCCCGAAAGCACATCTTTAACAATCAACTCCAGCAGTCAGACTAACTGTCCTATAATTTGCTTTCTTCTGCCTTCCCTCCTGATAAGTGGAGTGACATTTACAATTTTCTATTCCTTTGGAACTATGCCAGAATCAATTAACACTTGTAAGATTATTACTAATACCTCCACATCTCTTCACCTACCTCTTTCAGAATGCTGGGGTGTTTACCATCTGGTCCAGGTGAATTATCTACCTTCAGACCTTTCAGTTTCCCAAGAACCATCTCCCTAGAAATGGCAACTTCACACACTTCTACCCCTGACACTCTCAAACTTCTGGCATATTGCTAGTGTCTTATATAGTGAAGACCGAGGCAAAATGTGTGCCCAAAAATTATTGCATGCCATCTTGAACAATGTCTCCCATCCACTACGTAATGGACTGGTTGGGCACAGGAGTACATTCAGCCGGAGACTCATTCTACCGAGATGCAACACAGAGCATCATAGGACGTCATTCCTGCCTGTGGCCATCAAACTTTACAACTCCTCCCTTGGAGGGTCAGACACCCTGAGCCAATAGGCTGGTCCTGCACTTATTTCCTGGCATAATTTACATATTACTGTTTAATTATTTATGGTTTTATTACTATTTAATTATTTATGGTGCAACTGTAACAAAAACCAATTTCCCTCGGGATCAATAAAGTATGACTATGACTATGACCGTGAGATATTTAGTTCATCCTCCATTTCCTTGTCCCCCATTACTACCTTTCCAATGTCATTTTCCAGTGGACTGATAACTACTTTCAGCTCTCTTTTACTCTTTATATAGCTGAAGAAACTTCTGGTATCCTCTTTAATATTAATGGCAACTTAGCTTCATATTTCATCTTTTCCTTCTTTATGACTTTTTCAGTTGCCTTTTATTGATTTCTAAAAGCTTTCCAATCCTCGAACTTCCCACTAATTTTTTTCTCTATTATTCAGTATGCGCTCTTTGGTTTTTATGTTGGCTTTGACTTCCCTTGTCAGCCAGGATTGTGTCATCCTGCCTTTAGTATACTTCTTCTTTGGGATGTATCTGTCCTGTGTCTTCCAAATTGCTCCTAGAAATTGCAGCCATTGCCACCCTACCATCATCCCTGCCAGTATCCCTTTCTAATAAATTTTGGCCAGTTCTTTTCTCATGCCACTGTAATTATCTTTACTCCACTGTAAAAATGATGTATCTGACTTCAGCTTGCCTTTCTCAAATTACAAGGTGAATTCTATTGTATTATGATCACTGGCCCCTAAGGGTTCCTTTACCTTAAGATCTCAAATCAGTTCTGGTTCATTGCACGATACCAAATCTGGAATAGCTGATCCCCTAGTGGGCTCACCCATGAGCTGCTCTAACAAGCCAACTGATAGGCATTCTAGAAATACCTCCACTTAGGATCTAGCAACACCTAATTTTCCCAGTCTACCTACATATTGAAATCCCCCATGACTATTGCAACATTGCCCATTGGACATGCATTTTCTGTCTCCCTTTGTAATTTGTAGACCACCTCTTTACTACTGTTTGGAGGTCTGTATATAACTCCCATCAGGGTCTTTTTACCCTTGCAGATCCATAGCTCTATCCACAACAATTTTACATCTTCTGATCCTATGTTACCTCTTTCTAATGATCTTAAAAACATCTTACATGTGCTTTGACATTTAATACCTAGTTGCCAGAAATCATGTTACTCCAGGCATTTTTTAATGGACTGTTAAAGAAGGGTTGAATGTACTGGAAGGCAGACAATTTTCCATTTCATATCTTGTGAAAAGACATCCACAGTTCAGACACAGTACACCACTGGAAAAAGCTGTCTCATCCAATGTGACTGAATTAAAATAGTGTCTAATGTCTGGCACATCATTTAATGTTTTGTTTTCGTTTCTGAAGATTAAGGCTGAGAATTTGCAGCTGTCCAACATTACAGATTATCTTAAGGGAACTGTGAACTGCCTCAAAAAGCTGCAGATGCTGGAAATCTGAAATAATAATAGAAAATGCTGGAAAACTCAACATCTCAGCAACTTAGCAACTGTGGAAGAAGAAGAATCAACATTTTAGGTCAGTGAGCCTTTGTCAGAACTGGGACAGAAAGTTAGTATTCAGTTGGAAAGACTATGGTAAGGATGTAGAACAGTATCATTTTCTTTCAAGATTAAAGATTAGCTTTATTTGTCACATGTACATCAAACCATACAGTGAAATGTGCCGTTTGCATCAACAACCAACATAATCCAAGGATGTGCTTGGGGCAGGCTGTGAGTGTCACCATATTTCCGGTGCCAAGATAGCAATTTACTAACCCGAACCCTAACCTGTACATCTTTGGGATGTGGCTGGAATCTGGAGCACTTGGAGGAGACTCATGTGGTCACAGGGAGAATGTACAAACTTTTTACAGGCAACAGCAGCAATTGATTCCAGAACGCTGGTCCCATAAAGTGTTCCACTCGCTGCTGCACTACCATGTGTTCTGTGAATGGGGGAGTTGAAACTACTTAATTGGTGCAAGTTTTAGAATGGTGTCTTCTTGTTCTTAAGGGCATGGTAATGCAATGTTTGAGTTATTGGACTAGCTGCCAGAGTTCTGGACTATTGATTCAGATATGTGAGTTTGAATCCCCCTAAGGGAATCTTAACTTCAAGCAATTAAATAAAGTTTAGTATTTGAAATAAAAGCATTAGTCTTTGTAATAGTAGCCATAAAATATTGGATTGTTGTAAAAATCTCTTGGGTTCACTGCTATCCTTCAGGGTAGGAAATCAGCTATCTATGACTCATTTGACCAATATGTAACTCCAGACCCATTCATGCGATTGACTTGCAGTTTAGGGGTAATTAGAGATGGACAATAAATGCTCGGATTGTGCTGAATGAATATGTTAAAGAAAGTCCCAAGGAAGTTGCTTAACTGCTCCTAACCTAATGAAGGTCACATCTGGAGGAAGGATGTAGTTGAGCTGGAGAGGGTGCAGAGGAGATTCATCAGGGATGGAACTCACCATGGACTTATTGAGGGAGGCTTGTCAGGCTGGGTTGGTTTTCTTTAGAATGGAGAAAGCTGATGTATGTAAAGGCTTGGGGAGAGGTTTGGATAAAATCTTTCCCACAGTAAAGTAATCAAGATTAGGGAAAGGGGTAAAAAGTTAAGAGAGGATCTGAGGGGGAATTATTTCATCCAGGATGTGATGGAATCTGGAGCACACTACCTGAAGTGGTGTTGGAGGTAGATATAAGAAGCACAGTACAAGGAAGAGCATCTGAATTTCCATAGAAGGCAAACGCTGAACCAGTAAATAGGCTCAACATAGATGGTTACCTGATATCTGGGATGGACATGGTTCTTGTGAGGTGTGCTTAGGGTGGGGGGGAGTCACCTTTGGCACTTCACACCTATTTTCTTCTGTATGATTCTGACTCTGAAACCTGGATACAAACATGTGCTGAAAAGGTTAACAAGGACTTTACCAGGTCCAGAGGGTCTGAGTTGTAGGTAGGGTTACCCAGATTTGGTCTTTATTCCTTGGAGCATAGGAGAATATGACAGGTGACATTATAGAAATGTTTAAAATTATGAGAGAGATGGATAAGTTTGCCTCTCAAAGTCCAACCCTACGTCCCCATAGTGAGAGGTGGAAATTGGTAAGGCCGGCCAACAGGGCTCTGGTGAAGCCGTATAGGCCAATCACCAGTACAGTGGATACAATGGCTTATAGAAACATTGATGAACTTCAACATTACCATTGACTTTGGATGATGGAGACAGGAGTTCATCAATGGCTTATGGTCCAAGACAAAGAAGATGGATAGGTGGATGGTAAAAGTCCTTTCTCAAGGGTTGGGGGGTGAAAAACAAGGGGCCATTGGTTTAGAGTGAGAGGTGAATGATGTAAAAAGGGCAACTGTTTCACACAGAGGGTGGTGAGTGTAAGGAATGAGCTGCCTGAAGAAGTGGTATAATTTAAAAAGCACATGGATAGGTACACAGTGGGGCTGGACTAGAGGGATGTAGCCCTAACACAGGAAATTGGGACTAGCTAGGTGGGCACTAAGGTCAGAATAGACTTGCTGGACCACAGGGCCTGAATCTATGCCATATTGTTTGATGACAAATTGGGCCAATGCAAGGAGAATGAACTTTACCTCAGAAAAATGTATTTTCAGTTTGATAGAAGGAATGAAGAAAAGAACTGAAACCAAATAGTGCAATTTTAAGAGGATCAAGAGAAGAGATAGGAACAACTACAACTCTTTGAAGTGACAACACAAGACAGATCTGCTAGGAAGTGACAATCTTTGACCTTACTATTGGGGTATGGAGGTCATGCTAAGACTTTACGGTAGGTGTTGTCATTGTTGGCCCAATTACAAGGATTCATAATGGAACATGGAATCAATTCAGAATTTGGACCAATTGCTTGTTGTGATCCTCACGGTCACTGTTTGTATCATTGGTGTACAAGCGAGGGACATGATGCAAAAGCTGAATTGTTACTACCCACACTCCTTGCAAATCTACTCTTGTTTCAGTGGTGGAATACTGTACACCAGCATAGGCATGATCACCTCATCCAAAACTGGGTAATATCCATCCATCCCACCAAAACCATAATGATCAGACATGTTCTTTGATAACGAATGTATTGCCGGAAAGGATGGTGAAGCCTTATTTACTCATAAAATTAACAACCAACTGTGATTCATTCCTACATTTAATTTCCTTGTCATTTGAAAACACAATGGCACACAATTTATTGTCAGCAGAAAGTCAAATCCAAACTCAATCATAAGTATAAAATATTAATATATTCTTACAAAGGATTGATCAAAGATCCCTCAACATTCAGCTCCCATTTATTTCTCTTTCATTTTGGGAAATATGTATGTTTCTCATGCCTGTCATGTCTGATGAAATGATTAAGGAATTGCTTAAATCAGTATTTACTGTTTCCCTGAGCTGATGGAATGCTTTCCATTTCTGGAAAGTCTAGTTCTTCTGTAATTTTCCAATGTCAAATGCTCTTGAGAAAGCAATATGAAATACTTGCATTTTATTTTGAAATCTCCAACCACTTTCAATTCCTGATGATTAATTAGTACAGTGCAGTGTAACTGTTTTGATGCATCCACTCAGCCATGGAATGAGAATAACTCTATTGCCATCTTCATACTCTATTTCCTCTGTTGATTAAATGCAAGACCCAGAAATAATTACAGATATTCTGACAGCAGAATTGAGCTTCAGTTTCCATTGGTAACAAATATTCTGACTTCACTTACTCACTTTCCCAGCAGACTGTATAAGCTTTTCAGCAGTTGTTCACCCATGGAAATGTTGCGCTTTTAATGTGTTAACGTGACTAGAACATGCAGAAGTATTTCTTATAATTTTGAAATTTATCTGTTGAATTGCTTTTTATTCTATTAGCATCCTATATATATTTCCTATAGGACCATGTGACTAAAATGACTAGAAACGTCAAATAGTTGCACTGTAGGGAGTTATTTTAGACAAGTCAAAAGTTAATAACTCATTTGTGGGAAGTCGGCTACTTCAACTGGATGGCAGAAAATGGTTTTAGTAAGCTGAGGTTAAAGAAGAGGATTTCAAATGGAAAGCAGTTTCTTCACTCCAGCCTTAATGTTAGTGCATTACTGAACTGGTCATATACCTTGGTAACTTCATCAGTCTAGGTTGAAACATCAGAGGAGATTCCATGAATTGATCTCTCTAAGAAAAAAATTGTTTCATTATTCCTTCTAATAGTGGTGATTACAAAAAGTCATTGTGGTCTTTCCAAAATATGATGTTGATTTACTGTCCCATCTCATATTTCATTTTAACATGCTGTAAAATCATGTATTCCATAAGCTTGTTCACAAACTTATCAACTTGAACTTTTGCTTTAAAACATCTCATGAACCTGGAAGTCTCACATAAAATGCAATTCCACATCATCCAGATTTCTATTCATTCAGTGTAAAATCACCAAAGTATGTCATCTCATACTTGCTGACATTAAATCTTATCCATCAGTTATTTCCAGTTCAACCATGTTACTAATAATTCCTCGGATCTTGAATTCTGTATTTCAAACACTGATCTATGCAGTAAACAAAAAGAATTCTGTCAGGTTCTAGTATTTATTTCCAAATATCTGCAAAACTATCTTTCTACATTCTGTACCCTCCCTTCTCATCTTATTCCCTTGATATCTTGCCCTGATGATAAGCACCTTTAATATTCTCCATTAATACATCCCAAAAGCTTTCATAAAGACCAATATAATGCTTAAGTTCGGCTGGCAGCGTCAGTCTAGGGAAGACACTCTCTGGCCCTGCCAAACATGTGGAATCTGAGGTGCAAGACCTCCTGTTTGTATGGGTGTGGTGTGATTGGTTCCCCCGTTACAAATCAGCACCACAAAATAACAGACAGTACACCATATGTAATTAAACAATTTAGCTGTATAATTCTTAATTTGACTGAAGGGTTAGTAAAGAAAACAAGAAGGAAAGGACTCATTTTAATGGAACAGTCTAATGTGCACACATTGGAGCTCATGATTTCCCTTCCGTCGGTCCTCCATCGATTTCCCCGGGCTTCATCGACTCCCGGCCCAATTCCAAGTCCACCTCGTCTTGCTGGTTTCGAATTCTCCTTTCAGGCGTCTTCTCTCTTCATCTCTCGCCGAACTAAAGACTCACATCAGCTCGTTCTCAGGCACACAACAAGAAAAGAGCAATCCCTTCATTGGACGCCACACATTCCAAAGCCCCTATTATCTCTAGCCATAACCCAAACACTGCTGCTACAGAAAAACCATTATATTAACAGTGAAACTTTCCCCAGGGTATTACACCAGTAAGAATTAGGATATCATCTGATTTTTTGTTGAATGGTAGAGCAGGCTTGAAGGATATAATGCTTTGGTGCTATTCCTATTGTCTATGTAATTATGCACCATGACTTCGAAATTTATCTCTTATCACTTTTTCAAAGCGTTCCATCAAACTGGGGGAATCTGAACTTCCTTATTAGTCTCAATTGACAACCTATACTTGGTTTCTTTACATCCAAATATTCAGTACTTTGAAGCAACAAATGCACTAATTCATAGCAATCAATGACTTCCGGTATGTATTAAAAAAAATTGTCATCTGAACAATACTAATGTTATTGGATGAAGTGGTTAAATGACAAATCCGTAACACTGAGGCTCCAACCAATAACCCAGAGCCTAGAGCTCAAATTTTACTGTGTTAGCTATGAAATTTAAGCTTAGATAGTACTCTGAAATTTAAACAAAGGGCAGCTACACTTAGTAATGATAGCCACAAAGCAACTGGATTGTCATTAAAAATCATGTTGGAGAAATGTCCTAATTCTGCTTCTATGATTTATGGTCCTACTGCCTATCGTCCTGCAGGGAGCAAAGCTGCCTTCCCCTGCAAGGCCTCACCTCTTTGTGATATCAGTTCTGTGGTACTGTGGTTCATTCTGAAATGGCCTAGCAAGCTGCTCTGAACAGTGGCTATTAGGGATGGGAAAATAATTGCAAGATTTGCCAATTAAGTCCTGATCTTGAAAAAAATAAATAAAATATCATTCTTTTCTTAAAGATAGCACTAAGAAAGGAGAAAACAAAACCAATGTAAGGATGTAAGTGCTCAAAGCATCTCTTCAAAGTGTTTCTGGCTGGGATTCTGCCTTTTTAAAATTCTGAAAAGATAATAATTTTGCTAGCATAATAATTCCAATTAAATTAAGCAGTTGAAAGCACTAACTAGACCATTGAACTTTGTCTTATTTATGTAGAATCTATTCAACATTCCCTGCCTAACCCTTTCTGTATCAAGTCCTACTGTTTTCAGAAGTTTGTATTATTTTCTCTGCTGGTACAGGAACTCATCTGGGCAAATGTTATTTCTCTGAATGAACACAAACCAGAGTGATGTTGTAATTAAGTCTACAGTATTTAAAACAATTAAATGGGATTAGTAATTTGTTTTTAGTTATGATACTTTGTTTTCTGATTGGCAAAGAAAAATCATTTAAAGTAAGTTATTAGACTGTATTTCTTTTCAAACAAGCTTGAGTGGTATCTTTCTTTCTCTCCAGTAGTAGAGTTGCAGCCAATGTTTAGAATATGTAACACAATATCATGCACTACTATTGAACAACATTGTGAGTAATGACTGTAATTCTATTTTATATGGTCAAGATGTATTTAAATGGCTAACTTAATATACTGTAAGTCGTGCTAAAGGAGCAATAGGAACAGGAGTGCTATTGTTCACTCTTATTGTATGTTTGACCATAGTTGTAATGATTTTATGTTGATATAACTTTTAACTGCAGATAGATGGTCTAAGTAGCAAAGGACATTACTTTCAAAAGCCTGTTCGAATTTCAGTTAATTAAATGCTTATAAGATTTAATGCATTAAAGATAAAGTATGTCTAGAATTTTAATACAAAGTTTAAAACTGACCAGATGGTCTTGTCTTCACAAAGTAATGTTGGCAAGTTACTATTGAATGACGTAGTTCCTGTTTAAATCTATTAGCACTGGCAGGCGAATTGAGAATAATCTTGAGAATTCTGAATAATGATACACATGACCTTTGGCTCTCCTCTTTCCAAAGCAAAATAGATTTTCCATGAGCAAAGTGTTCCTGTAAGTAAACCAAAGAATTTACAGAATTAATTTCTTCATCAAAATCCTTATAAAGTATTTTCCCTATTAACAATTTAAATGGTTTTCCTCTGTCATTTTAACGGAGCTGTTGACAGATTTATTTTAAGCTTAACTGCATCAGTTGAGTTAGTGGTACACAATGTCATGCAAACTGTAATTTCTGAACTTATAAGGCAATTTCAGGCTCATTTTAGTAAATAATCTCCTTTATCTCAAAAAAGGATCTAGTGCTTTTCTGGTGTATATGATGAATGAACTCTTCTTGGGCTTCCATCCGGGTAAAGGTACAGGTCGACTACTTGTAATCCAGCACATTCGATAATCCAGTATTGATTATGCTTAATGTGATCCTTCTGTAATTCGGCATTTTCAATAACCCGGCACTCCTCAGGTCCCAATGGTGCCAGGTTAGTGAAGGTTGACCTGTATTAATTTTAACTGATGTTTCGACGGCAGAGTTTGTCATCAAAACATCGGTTAAAATTGATACATGTGTTGGGCTGGAAGCTATGGAAGAGATCATTCCTCCTTTATCTCCTTCCCCCAACTTTATATATCTTCAGATGGTAGAAACATGTCAAAATGTTTATTGATTACTTCATCATCAAGATTGAGATGACCCATTGAAAACCTACTATTGTGTCCACATGAAAACATCTGAAAGCCACTTCTACCTGCAGTTTCTCTTTTAATCATCTTGTTCATTCTCCCATGAAGCTAACTTTATTAATAAGGAACTTTTCTTGTTTTTTTAACCTTGCCACAACAACATCATGCTTTTCACTATTTTTATACATCTAACATTCACACAAACATGTTCTTTTATATCTTTTGACCACATTTATTATTCACCTCCTCAAATTACCTACCTCTTCAAATCTTAACAAAATTAATTTGGTCTCCAATTTTCCCATCCTCTTTAAGGTTTTGAAATGTATCAAATGTTGAAAATGTACATCTGGTGCAGAATGCCCCATTGGCCATTTTGGAGGCGTTTATCCCAAATTTAACATCTGCAAGAACAACGCCACCCCTGCCCCCCAAGCAGAAGTAAAGATGTGGTTTACAAATTACAACAAGACACAGAAACTTCACGTCAAATGGGCAATGTTGTGGTAGTCATAGGGATTTCAATATGCAGGTAGATTGGGAAAATCAGATTGGTTTACCCCCAAGAGGGGGTCTTTCTAGAATGTCTATGAGATGGCTTGTTAGAGCAGCTCATGGCTGAGCCCACTAGGAGATCAGCTATTTTGGATTGGGTGTTGTGCAATGAACCTGAATTGATTTGAGACGCTTAGGGCCCAGTAATCATATTCTGTCTGCAGGGGACCTACATTTGTCTTTACCAGTCTTTTCCTTTTTACATATCTATAAAAGCTTTTACAGTCCGTTTTTGACTGGGTTTTGAGCAGTGAGGAAGGGTTAATTAGCGATCTTGTCGTGAGAGGCCCCTTGGGTAAGAGTGACCATAATATGGTGGAATTCTTCATTAATATGGAGAGTGACATAGTTAATTCAGAAACAAAGGTTCTGAACTTAAAGAGGGGTAACTTTGAAGGTATGAGACGTGAATTAGCTAAGATAGACTGGCAAATGACACTTAAAGGATTGACGGTGGATATGCAATGGCAAGCATTTAAAGGTTGCATGGATGAACTACAACAATTGTTCATCCCAGTTTGGCAAAAGAATAAATCAAGGAAGGTAGTGCACCCGTGGCTGACAAGAGAAATTAGGGATAGTATCAATTCCAAAGAAGTAGCATACAAATTAGCCAGAGAAAGTGGCTCACCTGAGGACTGGGAGAAATTCAGAGTTCAGCAGAGGAGGACAAAGGGCTTAATTAGGAAGGGGAAAAAAGATTATGAGAGAAAACTGGCAGAGAACATAAAAACGGACTGTAAAAGCTTTTATAGATATGTAAAAAGGAAAAGACTGGTAAAGACAAATGTAGGTCCCCTGCAGACAGAAACAGGTGAATTGGTTATGGGGAGCAAGGACATGGCAGACCAATTGAATAATTACTTTGGTTCTGTCTTCACTAAGGAGGACATAAATAATCTTCCAGAAATAGAAATAGAGAAACTGGGGAATTATAGACCGGTTAGCCTAACGTCAGTGGTGGGGAAACTGCTGGAGTCAGTTATCAAGGATGTGATAACAGCACATTTGGAAAGCAGTGAAATGATCGGACAAAGTCAGCATTGATTTGTGAAAGGAAAATCATGTCTGACGAATCTCATAGAATTTTTTGAGGATGTAACTAGTAGAGTGGATAGGGGAGAACCAGTGGATGTGGTATATTTGGATTTTCAAAAGGCTTTTGACAAGGTCCCACACAGGAGATTAGTGTGCAAACTTAAAGCACACGGTATTGGGGGTAAGGTATTGGTGTGGGTGGAGAATTGGTTAGCAGACAGGAAGCAAAGAGTGGGAATAAACGGGACCTTTTCAGAATGGCAGGCGGTGACTAGTGGGGTACCGCAAGGCTCAGTGCTGGGACCCCAGTTGTTTACAATATATATTAATGACTTGGATGAGGGAATTAAATGCAGCATCTCCAAGTTTGCGGATGACATGAAGCTGGGTGGCAGTGTTAGCAGTGAGGAGGATGCTAAGAGGATGCAGGGTGACTTGGATAGGTTGGGTGAGTGGGCAAACTCATGGCAGATGCAATTTAATGTGGATAAATGTGAAGTTATCCACTTTGGTGGCAAAAATAGGAAAACAGATTATTATCTGAATGGTGGCCGATTAGGAAAAGGGGAGGTGCAACGAGACCTGGGTGTCATTATACACCAGTCATTGAAAGTGGGCATGCAGGTACAGCAGGCGGTGGAAAAGGCGAATGGTATGCTGGCATTTATAGCGAGAGGATTCGAGTACAGGAGCAGGGAGGTACTACTGCAGTTGTACAAGGCCTTGGTGAGACCACACCTGGAGTATTATGTGCAGTTTTGGTCCCCTAATCTGAGGAATGACATCTTTGCCATAGAGGGAGTACAAAGAAGATTCACCAGATTGATTCCTGGGATGGCAGGACTTTCATATGAAGAAAGACTGGATGAACTGGGCTTGTACTCGTTGGAATTTAGAAGATTGAGGGGGGATCTGATTGAAACGTATAAGATCCTAAAGGGATTGGACAGGCTAGATGCAGGAAGATTGTTCCCGATGTTGGGGAAGTCCAGAACGAGGGGTCACAGTTTGAGGATAGAGGGGAAGCCTTTTAGGACGAGATTAGGAAAAACTTCTTCACACAGAGAGTGGTGAATCTGTGGAATTCTCTGCCACAGCAAACTGTTGAGGCCAGTTCATTGGCTACATTTAAGAGGGAGTTAGATATGGCCCTTGTGGCTACGGGGGTCAGGGGGTATGGAGGGAAGGCTGGGGTGGGGTTCTGAGTTGGATGATCAGCCATGATCATAATAAATGGCGGTGCAGGCTCGAAGGGCCGAATGGCCTACTCCTGCACCTATTTTCTATGTTTCTATGTTTCTATAATCGATAGAATTCACCCTGCAATTTGAGAAGGAGAAGCTGAAGTCGAATGTATCAGTATTACTATTGGAATTACAGAGGCATGAGAGAAGAGATGGCTAAATTTGATTGGAAAGGAACATTAGCAGGGATAACAACAGAGCAGTAATGGTTGGAATTTCTAGGAGCAATTGGGAAGGTGTGCAAAGAGGGAAAAGTATTTTAAGGCAGGATGACACAACGATCAATTACAAGGGAAGTCAAAGACAACATAAAAGCTAAAGAGAAGGCATATAATACAGCAAAATGAGTGGGATGTTTCTGTGAAAAACCAAGGCAATTAAAAGAATCATAAAGAAGAAAAAGATGAAATACGAAGGTAAGCTAGCCAATAATATTAGAGGATGCCGAAAGTTTCTTCAAACATATAAAGTGTAAAAGAGAGGCAAGAGTAGATATCGGGACACTGGTAAATGACACTGGAGAGGTAGTAATGGGGGACAAGGCAATGGTGGATGAACTGAATAAGTATTTTGCATCAGTCTTCACTGTGGAAGACACTAGCAGTTTACCAGAAGTTTGAGAGTGTCAGGGGGGCAGAAGTGTTTGAGGTGGCCACTACTAGGGAGAAGGTGCTTGTGAAATTGAAAGATTTGAAGATAGGTAAGTCCTGTGGACCAGGTGGTGTATACCCCATTCTTTATAATCCACTGGTGAGTGTTCACTTGGAATATTCTGAGCAGTTTTGGGCCCTTTATCTAGGAAATAACCCGCTGACATTGGAGAGCGTTCAAAGGAGGTTCACAAAAATGATTCGGGATTGAAAGTCTTGTCATATGAGGAGCATTTGATGGTTCTGGGCCTCTGCTCACCAGAATTCAGAAGAATAAGCAGTGACCTCATTGAGACGTATTGAATGTTGAAAGGCCTCAATAGAGTGGATGTGGAGAGGATGTTTCACATGATGGGGAGGGGGGTTCAATGACCAGAGGAAACAGCCTCAGCATCTTTTAGAATGGAGATGTGGTGAATTTGTGGTATTCATTGCCACAGGCAGTTGTTGAGGCCAAGCCATAGGGTATATGATAGATTCTTGATTGGTCAAGGCATGAAGGCATACAGGAAGAAGGCAGGAGACTGGGGCTGAGAGGGAAAATGGACCAGCCATGATGAAATGGTGGAGCAGACTCAATGGGCCAAATGCCCTAATTCTGCTCCTATGTCTTATGTTCTTATGGTCATAATATCTAACTGTAGAATTCCCTATCCTTCCTTTTCAGATAGAAAAAAAGCAGCAATTCACTCATACAAAAATTAATATATATTTGTTTCTATGTTAAATTAAAGGCAAAAACAAGTTCACTGAGAAATGAAAATCTCATTTGCAAGGAAATCTTAAATTTGATATAAACTGACAGCTTCTTGCTTGTTGTTGACTTTCCTGCTTAGATTTTTCTTTCCAGTAGTTGGAACTTTTACTCCTGAGGTGGGAATTGAAAAAGAGATATGGAAATGAAAACTTAACGTTAATGCCCCACCTCCCCTTCGTACCCCATCCTTTATTTATTTATTATATATATATATTTTTTTCTCTTTCCTTTTTCTCCCTCTGTCCCTCTCACTATACTCCTTGCTCATCTTCTGGGCTTCCCTGCTCCCCCTTTCTTTCTCCCTAGGCCTCCTGTCTCATGATCCTCTCATATTCCTTTTGTCAATCATCTTTCCAGCTCTTAGCTCCATCCCTCCCCCTCCTGTCTTCTCCTATCATTTCGGATCTCCCCCTCACCCTCCCACTTTTAAATTTCTTACTAGCTCTTCTTTCAGTTAGTCCTAACGAAGGGTCTCGGCCCAAAACGTCGACTGTACCTCTTCCTATAGATGCTGCCTGTCCTGCTGCGTTCACCAGCGATTTTCATGTGCGTTGCTTGAAATTCCAGCATCTGTAGATTTCCTCGTGTTTGTCTCCCTTATGATTCAATCCATTTGAATAACTATATAAGATTCTCGAGCCATCAATCTGGACTCTTACTTTTGTACAGAAAAGTGGGGATCAATTTTAAAGTGCATAGAAACAAATAGTGCAGGAGTTCAGAAGTTAGAAAGTGCAGCTCACTTTCAGGGACTTTCATCTCCTGAAATTTTTCATAAAGTTCATTTGAAGCAATAGAAATAACTGTTTCAAAATAAAGAATGAATAACCAAATAGAGAAATGAGTACTTAAATGCCAATTGTTTCATATGCCTTGTTATTTTTCCTTGCTAACTGCTATGTCTGAAACTGGAATAGAAGAAGGGGGTTATTGAAAGTACAAGAAGCATGTATCCACATCAGAAAAAAAGTGCTGACAGGGCATTGCACTATTCTGGCTAAGAGACAACTAAAATATGAACATGCAGGGAATGAGTAACCAGCCAGAACCCAAATATGGAATACAACTGATATAAGTGCCGAGAACAACAATTTCCATGTTCCTTGATGTTGTAGAGATGTTGTGCTATTCAAGGATAATTGAGCTGATTAGTGAAATTAGATACTAAGCAATTTGGGTTTCCAATTTGTTGCAACTATAACATCTCCAGAAGTACCACAGGCAGATATTGGAAAAAGTGAAAAGCTGTGCAATATTGATGCAATGTTCTTCTTGATCAGCATGATGAGGAACAGTGAACGTTAATTAACAGGGTTAAGATGCAGCACTCTGAAGCATTTGTTGATCCTTTAAACCAGCATCAAATTTTGAATGTAAAATCATGTCAGCAATCTCTAGCTTTGACTCAATGACTTTCAATGACATATTATCCCATTGTAGGTGTAGATGCCTCAATAGCTGTAGAACTGTGTTGCATTAACTTCTAGTTTGCATAAGACAGTATTGTACAGACAGACCCGAGCATATGGCATAGCGTAAATGCTAGAGCCTACAAATGTGGCTGATAACATTTTGTCAAGTGTAGTCCTATCAGAGAATGAAAATTGTTGTTTCTGCTTGTAATATCAGTACTACTAAGAAGTACTATGTTACTAGTCTTTCTGAGGAAAAGAAAAATCTAATTTTCAATAATACAATCTAATCTGTTGTCCCAGATTTCTCTGAGGAGATAAAGACACCCTTGAAATAATTGTTCTCCTAAGTAAATTACATTATTTGCAGATGTGCAAATGTGTAATTGTAGGGCTCCATGACATTTTCTCTGCTCTGCGCGGAACTGAGCCTGAGGTTGTGGCCTGCTCCAGTTGTTCTGGGCTTCATTTTTTTGGGGTTCATGTTTTTGTTCTGAATGCTATTTGCTTACTTTTATTGTTCGCATGATTTGTTTTCTTTTATCTCTGCACATTGAACTTCGTTTGATAGACTTTTTTATAGGTTCTTTTGGGCTTCTTTTATATATGGCTGCCTGTAAAGAAACAGATCTCAAGGTTGTATAATGTATAGATACTTTGATAATAAATGAATTTTGAACTTTGAACTTTGAAACAGATGGCCAGAGGAAATGTCTTCTGCTGCATGAAATACCTGGTTCCTTCTCACATTCTCCTCACCTTCCAGAAACATGAAGTAGAGAAAAAGATAGCTGTACTGAGGAGGGCATAACTTATTTTAATCAAATCTATTAACGCACCCATGTGAGATGGAGGGTTAAAAAAAAAACACCTGAAGGTACATGAAACAAATCTACTGGTGTCAATGGGTTCGGACATGGCCCAAGTGTGGAGTGAGAGACACTGAAGCAGGTCGATATTTCACAGACTTTAATGCAAACAATGTTAAAGGGAAAAAGAAAACAATAAATGCTATGCCAAACAGGGCCGTTGACTAAAACACTCAAATGGAAAATGAAGCCTACACTGCGGCTGAAAAGAACGACAAAAAGTAAAACGAATACCATTAGTCTTCAGAGTCAGTTGACTCGACAGTCCAATTTCTCAGGCAAGGCGGAATGCAGATAACAAAGAGTAGCTATGTCCAACTCTCGACAAATACTACGACGGAATGAATGGAGTTAAATACTATCACAATGAAATAATTAGCTGACACATGCATATTCATGAGTGCAATTTCCAATTCTGCTGCGCTGCCAAATCCATGGTTGTGACAGGGCCCCCCTCTGTAGACATAGCCCCTGAGGTGCCACAGATCTGTGTCCACTGGAAATCCCGATTGAAGGACTTGTCCAAGATGTCCTTCAGTGATGCTGGTGGATAAGTGCCATGGTGTGAACTGCCAATATCGGTGCCAAAGACTTCCATGTAGAGACAGAACCAAGAGCTTAGATAGAGTTTGCTCAACCAAGTGACACCATGAGACAAATCATTCTCAAAATGAGGTCCCTCCGATTGGAGTCAATCAGAACTAACAGAATCTGAACTTATCAAAATAAACTTAAACTGAAATAAAGCACCAGGAAACGGCATTACAAAGTGTTCTAGAGTTTCTTGTATTTTTCTCGAGCGACTCGAGAAAAATACAAGAAACTCTAGAACCATTAATAACTATTAAGCAACAATTAACCAATTCAGGTGCTCTAAAAACCTCAGAGCCCAAAAGCTCTCTGATGGCTGCACAGGCCTGAAAAAGTCACTGCAGGACCCCCCTCCCTATAGCTGGCACTTGATGGCCCAGGAAGACCTGAAAACTCAAAATCTAGGCAAGACTCGGGAGACCTGGGGAACTTGAGAGGGAGGCATGGGGAACTCGAGAGGCAGGGAGACTTGGGGATTCAGAGAGACTGAGAGACCTGGGAATCCCAACAGACTGCGATCAAGAATCCTCGGGCGGGGCCGAGAGGGAGGATTGGGAGTCCTGGATATGGGGAGGACATTGAAAAAACCCTAAACACATTAGATTATGAAGACACGCAGTCCTCTTTTATTGTCATTTAGTAATGCATGCATTAAGAAATGATACAATATTTCCTCCGGTGTGATATCACAAAACACAGGACAGACCAAGACTGAAAAAACTAACAAAACCACATAATTATAACATATAGTTACCGCAGTACAATGCTACCATGAGTTGATGAAGAAGTCCATGAGCACAGTAAAAAGTTCAAAGTCTCTCAAATGTCCCACATCTCACTCAGATGGGAGAAGGAAGAAAAACTCTCCCTGCCATGCCCGACCACCGTCAACTCTGAGTTATCCAAAAATTTCGAGCCTCCAATCAGCTCTCTGACACCGAGTACTGAGCGCCATCTCTGTCCGAACGATTCGACCTCAATCTCAGTCACCATCAGCAGGCAAAGCCGGGGATTTTGAGGCCTTCCCTCCAGAAGATTCCCGACCACACAGTACAACTGGCGTTTCAGAAATTTCTCCAGATGTTCCTCTGTGCTTTTATGTCTGTCTCCATCACATTGAATAAGCCTTGGAAATGATCTGAAAAAGAAAACCCTGGTGACATAGAGAAAAGTCCATGGGAAATCTTGAAACCATGAACCTTGAAACCTAGAGAGGGAACCTTTTCAAATCTTGTTCACACTGTTTTATCCTTCACAATTTTTCCAGAGACAATTAGGATATACTCTCAGTTTTACAGATCAAAAGAGCATAGACAGGCTTCTATCATCACTAAGCTAGGTGGTTCTCTGTTGATCTGTTTAATTTGCTACATGAAAGTTCAATTTTCCCAGTCTGTACCAGGACTTTCATCACGGGTTAAAAATACTCTTGATAGGGTTACTTTACTTGTGTATTTGCACACTCCAGCCAGAGATCAGATTTTGGAGTGCTATTCCAGAATTGACACTTGACCTGAATGTTGAATCAACTGATAAGCTTGCTTGGAGCGCTCATTTGTTATGCAGATCTGAGTCACGGGACCACAAAACTGGGAACCTGGGTACTTGTGACTTGAAAAGCTTGGAATGGATACTGGAGAGACTCAATGTAGACTAGAGAAGCCCAGTATGTAGACTCGGGACTCCCAGAATGTAGAGTCAGGACATGCACGGAGAATAGAATGCACCCTCTCCTCAAGCCACAAGTGTCAAAACGTCACTGTTCAAACTTTGCTGGGTCCTTACTTGGCAAGATCCTTCTGTCATGCTGGAGACAGAAATAAGAGTTCAAACAGAACATTGTTGACTTGTTGAATCACTCTGACCAATGAATCTCATGGCCAAGGTCAGCCGCCCTCTCTCCGCTGGGTCCATCTTTGCGTGGTCGAGACTTGCTGTCAATGGGTTCGGATATGGCCCAAGTGCGGAGTGAGAGACACTGAAGCAGGTCAATATTTCACAGATTTTAACGCAAACAATGTTAAAGGAAAAAAGAAAACAATAAACGTTACGCCAAATAGGGCCTTTGACCAAAGCACTCAAATGGAAAACAAAGCCTACACTGTGGCTAAAATGAACAACTAAGAATAAAACGAATACCACTTCTTCAGAGTCAGTTGACTCGACAGTCCAATTTCCCAGGCAAGGCGGAATGCGGCTAATGAAGCGTAGCTGATGTCCAAGTCTTGACAGATACTACGACAGAATGAATGGAGTTAAATACTATCACAATGAAATAATAATTAGCTGACACAAGCATATTCACGAGCGCAATTGTCAAATCTGATGTGCTGTCGAATCCGTGGTTATGACAACTGAAGTAGTAAGTTTGGACTATCTAGTCTATAAAAGTCTCTTCACTCAGCAAATGGTTAACTGAATTCAATTTGCACTAAGTAGTTCTTTAGAAGACTTCCTCGATGTTTTTCTTACACTACTTTGCTACTTTGGTGTTTACGTACTCTTGCTTAGAGCAGCATGTGTGCCTTTGAGTTCCATCAACTTTGCATAAAGGACGCTTTTGGTACAAGTTGGTGGGGAAGTGTGGCTAACCTGATTATAGGAATTGCAGAGTCCAAATTAAGCTTTTGTGGCTGGTGTAAGTACTGTCTTGCTGTATTTCTGCCTTCTAAAGAGTATCCACAAAATTTACATATTTCTTCTACAGGTGATTTTTACATGCTGTATGTGGTTCTAATTGATTCCTAGTAACTCTGGATGCCCACTTTAGAACATAGAACATAGAATAGTACAGCACATTACAGGCCTTTCGGTCCACAATGTTGTGCCGACCCTCAAACTCTGCCTCCCATATAAACCCCCACCTTAAATTCCTCCATATACCTGTCTAGTAGCCTCTTAAACTTCACTAGTGTATCTGCCTCCACCACTGACTCAGGCAGTGCATTCCATGCACCAACAACACTCTGAGTGAAAAACCTTCCTCTAATATCCCCTTTGAATTTCCCACCCCCGCCTTAAAGCCAAGTCCTCTTGTATCGAGCAGTGGTGCCCTGGGGAAGAGCCGCTGGCTATCCACTCTATCTATTCCTCTAAATATCTTGTACACCTCTATCATGTCTCCTCTCATCCTCCTTTTCTCCAAAGAGTAAAGCCCTACCTCCCTTAATCTCTGATCATAATCCATACTCTCCAAACCAGGCAACATCCTGGTAAGTATCCCCTGTACCCTTTCCAATGCTTCCACATCCTTCCTATAGTGAGGCGACCAGAACTGGACACAGTACTCCAAGTGTGGCCTAACCAGAGTTTTATAGAGCTGCATCATTACATCGTGACTCTTAAACTCTATCCCTCAACTTATGAAAGCTAACACCCCATAAGCTTTCTTAACTACTCTATCAACCTGTGAGGCAACTTTCAGGGACCTGTGGACATGTACCCCCAGATCCCTCAGCTCCTCCACACTACTATTTAATTTGTACTCTGCCTTGGAGTTTGTCCTTCCGAAGTGTACCACCTCACACTTCTCCGGGTTGAACTCCATCTGCCACTTCTCAGCCCACTTCTGCATCCTATCAATGTCTCTTTGCAATCTTCAACAATCCTCTACACTATCTACAACACCACCAACCTTTGTGTCATCTGCAAACTTGCCAACCCACCCATCTACCCCCACATCCAGGTCGTTAATAAAAATCACGAAAAGTAGATGTCCCAGAACAGATCCTTGTGGGACACCACTAGTCACAACCCTCCAGTCTGAATGTACTCCCTCCACCACCACCCTCTGCATTCTGCAGGTAAGCCAATTCTGAATCCACCTGGCCAAACTTCCCTGGATCCCATGCCTTCTGACTTTCTGAATAAGCCTACTGTGTGGACCTTGTCAAATGCCTTACTAAAATCCACGTAGATCACATCTGCTGCACTACCCTCATCTATATGCCTGGTCACCTCTTCAAAGAACTCTATCAGGCTTGTTAGACATGATCTGCCCTTCACAAAGCCATGCTGACTGTCCCTGTACAGACCATGATTCTCTAAATGGCCATAGATCCTATCTCTAAGAATCTTTTCCAACAGCTTTCCCACCACAGACGTAAGGCTCACTGGTCTATAATTACCCGGACTAACCCTACTACCTTTTTTGAACAAAGGGACAACATTCACCTCCCTCCAATCCTCCGGTACCATTCCCGTGGACAACGAGGACTTAAATATCCTAGCCAGAGGCTCAGCAATCTCTTCCCTCACCTCGTGGAGCAGCCTGGGGAATATTCCGTCAGGCCCCGGGGACTTATCTGTCCTAATGTATTTTAACAATTCCAACATCTCTTCTCCCTTAATATCAACCTACTCCATAGCATCAACCTACTCATATTGTCCTCACCATCATCAAGTTCCCTTTCATTGGTGAATACTGAAGAGAAGTATTCATTGACTACCTTGCTCAATTTCACAGCCTCCAGGCACATCTTCCCACCTTTATCTCTAATTGGTCCTACCTTCACTCTTGTCATTCTTTTTTCTTCACATAATTGAATAATGCCTTGGTGTTTTCCTTTATCCTACTCGCCAAGGCCTTCTCATGCCCCCTTCTTGCTCTTCTCAGCCCCTTCTTAAGCTCCTTTCTTGCTTCCCTATATTCCTCAACAGACCCATCTGATCCTTGCTTCCTAAACCTCATGTATGCTTAGTGTTGCATTTTTACTGGTACAGAATATTACAAGCTAAAATATCTGCTACTTGGAGCAGTCAATGTTAGTTTTCATAACCTATATACATAGCTGTCTCCCTATGTTTCATGTAAAGATGTCACAATCAGTTTCCATAGGCTTATTGGTCACACCCACAACTCTTTTTATATCATTTTTCTTGACACAACATTCTTGGAGTCATAAACATGAGGAACTCTGCAGATGCTGGAAATACAAAGCAACATACACAAAATGCTGGAGGAACTCAGCAAGCCAGACAGCATCTTGGGGTTATCTGCCTTCCTGTAGAAGTCTCATTAATTCCATACAGTTTGCCAATCTTAATTAGCTTTGGAGTTCAGCAGCATCGATGTGATGTGGTGTGAATATGTGCTCCTAGAGAAACCCAACCTGAGCATTAGTTTTCAAATTAAAAGATTTCCGTTAGTCTTGCGAGACCATGGATCTGCGCCTGGAAAGTCTTCACTCTCCGGGGCAAGGGCCTGGGCAAGGTTGTTTGGAAGACCAGCATTTACCCATGCTGCAAGTCTCCCCTCTCCACGACACTGATGTTGTCCAAGGGAAGGGCATTAGGACCCATACATCTTGGCACCGGTGTCGTCGCAGAGCACGAGTTAATTCAAATTAAATAACTATTATTGACAATTATATTTTTCAGCACAAAAACAAAAGAATCTTGGAAAAGCCCAGCACCTCAAGCAGCTCTGTGGCAAAAAATCCTTCAATATTCCAGGTCTGCAACTCGTCGTCAGAACAGGTGCTCCCTGACTTGCTGAGTTTTTCAGTATTGTTGACGGCAATGGAATTTTGGTCAGTTTAGATTCACCCTGCTCTTTGTGGTTAAGGCATAGTTGCAAAGTTTACCAAATTTCATGGATGTCAATGTTACAGAAGTTTAGCAAGAGGCCTGGAGAGATTAAGAAGCTGTGCCTTCAGCTCTGCAGTTATGTTCAGTGAACTTAGCTGTTCTTTTTTATCTCATCTTCAGTAAATTAAATTTGTTGAAGACTGCCTTCTAATTTGGTGGGGGCTTCAGAAAGAATCTGAGGAGGATCATTCACATAGACTAGCTGAATGCTTTAGTTCTGTCTTTGGCATTCAAATACTGCTCTCTGTCATCAGTAAGGTTGGTGATGATTTTGGAATTTCTTGTTTTGTCACTTATTAATTATTATTTTTTTTTGTGTGGCATACTCTGCCAGAGCCTCAGCGACCAGTTTTTTAAGTGGTTGCCTTGGAGGAAAGATCCTGTGAGTGGTCCCCCAAGTGCTTCTCACGGCGCAGTATTTTTTTTATGAGGCCGAGTTACGAGCTCGACACTCAACCCGGCACGGATGGAAAGCGTGACCAGGAGTGGCCCGACTGGATTCGAACTTGGGAACATTTGCTCTGGAGTCCAGCGCTGATGTCACTGCGCCACCAGCCGGCCCTATTTAATTTACCCTCACCAATTATACCTGGATACAGCAAGATTCCAATGACTTAATCTGTTTGGTTTGTTGTAGAGTAGCTTAGTTATGTCTACTAAATACTGCTCTCATTGTTAACTGTGCTTGTATTCCAAGATTGCATCCTTGTTTGTTAACAACTGAATCAGGAATACGTGCTGTCATTGAATCAGAATCAGGTTTAATATCCCCAGCATATGTTGTGAAATTTGTTAATTTTACAGCAGTAGTACAATGCAATATACAATAATAGAAAAAAAACTGTGAATTACAGTTTTGAATATATATATAGTTCAATTAAGTAGTAGTGCAAAAAAGTTAATAAATAAAGTAGTGAGATCATGTTCATGGGTTCAATGTCCATTCAGAAATCAGATGGCAGAGGGGAAGAAGCTGTTGTTGTTGTACAAGGCCTTGTTGAGACCACACCTGGAGTATTGTGTGCAGTTTTGGTCCCCTAATCTGAGGAATGACATCTTTGCCATAGAGGGAGTACAAAGAAGGTTCACCAGATTGATTCCTGGGATGGCAGGACTTTCATATGAAGAAAGACTGGATGAACTGGGCTTGTACTCGTTGGAATTTAGAAGATTGAGGGGGGATCTGATTGAAATGTATAAGATCCTAAAGGGATTGGACAGGCTAGATGCAGGAAGATTGTTCCCGATGTTGGGGAAGTCCAGAACGAGGGGTCACAGTTTGAGGATAGAGGGGAAGCCTTTTAGGACGAGATTAGGAAAAACTTCTTCACACAGAGAGTGGTGAATCTGTGGAATTCTCTGCCACAGCAAACTGTTGAGGCCAGTTCATTGGCTATGTTTAAGAGGGAGTTAGATATGGCCCTTGTGGCTATAGGGGTCAGGGGGTATGGAGGGAAGGCTGGGGCGGGGTTCTGAGTTGGATGATCAGCCATGATCATAATAAATGGCGGTGCAGGCTCGAAGGGCCGAATGGCCTACTCCTGCACCTATTTTCTATGTTTCTATGTTTCTATGAATTGTTGAGTGTGTGCCTTCAGGCTTCTGTACATCCTACATGATAGTAACAGTGAGAAGAGGGGATGTCCTTGGTGATGGGGGTCCTTTTTGAAGCATCACTCCTTGAAGATGTTGTGCATACTCTGGAGACTGGTGCCCATGATGGAGCTGACTGAGTTCACAACTCTCTGCAGCTTATTTTGATCCTGTGCAGTAGCCTCCCCCTCCCACACCAATACCAGACGGTGATGCAGCCAGTTAGAATGCTCTCCACAGTACATCTGTAGAAATTTGCAAGAGTTTTTGGTGACATACCAAATCTCCTCAAACTCCTGATGATCCTAATATCCAGGAGTGGTCCCTTGGTAAAATAAAAGATGTTGTTTTTCACTGTTTTATAGATTGTGCCAGAATTCAAGCCTGCTGATGCTGATGGCCTAACACTGCCCGCCCTGTTCTGAGTATAGTTTATTCACAATATTTCTGGAATTTATTAACTTCAAGTTGCATTGGCTAAGTCAGCCAAATTGTAGTTTTATATGACATTGGGATAATGTGGTTTTCTTAAACCACAATCAGACCTTTATTACTGGTTGCAATAAGTATAGAACTATTTTCAGAGAGCAGAAAGCAACGAGCACCAGCTTGATGTAAATCTTTTTGAAATGCCGGAGGATTGGAGAGTGGCTCATGTTGTTCCGTTGTTTAAAAAAGGATCGAAAAGTAATCCGGGAAATTATAGGCCGGTGAGTTTAATGTCAGTAGTAGGTAAGTTATTGGAGGGAGTACTAAGAGACAGAATCTACAAGCATTTGGATAGACAGGGGCTTATTAGGGAGCGTCAACATGGCTTTGTGCATGGTAGGTCATGTTTGACCAATCTGTTGGAGTTTTTCGAGGAGGTTACCAGGAAAGTGGATGAAGGGAAGGCAGTGGATATTGTCTACATGGACTTCAGTAAGGCCTTTGACAAGGTCCCACATGGGAGGTTAGTTAGGAAAATTCAGTCGCTAGGTATACATGGAGAGGTGATAAATTGGATTAGACATTGGCTCGATGGAAGAAGCCAGAGAGTGGTGGTAGAGAATTGCTTCCTGAGTGGAGGCCTGTGACTAGTGGTGTGCCACAGGGATCTGTGCTGGGTCCATTGTTATTTGTCATCTATATCAATGATCTGGATGATAATGTGGTAAATTGGATCAGCAAGTTTGCTGATGATACAAAGATTGGAGGTGTAGTAGACAGTGAGGAAAGTTTTCAGAGCCTGCAGAGGGACCATCTGGAAAAATGGGCTGAAAAATGGCAGATGGAGTTTAATACTGACAAGTGTGAGGTATTGCACGTTGGAAGGACAAACCAACGTAGAACATACAGGGTTAATGGTAAGGCACTGAGGAGTGCAGTGGAACAGAGGGATCTGGGAATACAGATACAAAATTCCCTAAAAGTGTCATCACAGGTAGATAGGGTCGTAAAGAGAGCTTTTGGTACATTGGCCTTTATTAATCAGAGTATTAAGTATAAGAGCTGGAATGTTATGATGAGGTTGTATAAGGCATTGGTGAGGCCGAATCTGGAGTATTGTGTTCAGTTTTGGTCACCAAATTACAGGAAGGATATAAATAAGGTTGAAAGAGTGCAGAGAAGGTTTACAGGATGTTGCCGGGACTTGAGAAACTCAGTTACAGAGAAAGGTTGAATAGGTTAGGACTTTATTCCCTGGAGCGTAGAAGAATGAGGGGAGATTTGATAGAGGTATATAAAATTATGATGGGTATAGATAGAGTGAATGCAAGCAGGCTTTTTCCACTGAGGCAAGGGGAGAAAAAAACCAGAGGACATGGGTTAAGGGTGAGGGGGGAAAAGTTTAAAGGGAACATTAGGGGGGGCTTCTTCACACAGAGAGTGGTGGGAGTATGGAATGAGCTGCCAGACGAGGTGGTAAATGCGGGTTCTTTTTTAATATTTAAGAATAAATTGGACTGATACATGGATGGGAGGTGTATGGAGGGATATGGTCCGTGTGCAGGTCAGTGGGACTAGGCAGCAAATGGTTCGGCACAGCCAAGAAGCGCCAAAAGGCCTGTTTCTGTGCTGTAGTTTCTATGGTTCTATGGTTCTATGGTTTTGTTAACTTCCTGTAATTGGATTCGTCATCAGCTGGGACTTACTTCATCTGTCGAATACCATATGGAAATTTTTAAACTTCAACCTTCTGTCAGCAGTTATGTTTCTGCTCTGTTCATTTGGACAGTTGACAGCATAATTTATATTTGTTTGTCTTTAAGGTACACACTAGAGAGTTAAATCAAGCTATTATTTTCAGAACATTTTAATATGCATTAGCATATGAGATTTGGAAAATGTGAGTGATTAAATCCTGGGAAATTGGCAACACTCTAGAAAGTCAGTTTCAATCAGTGTTTCTAGATTTCACTGAGAAGTGACATAATGTTGATACCCAACCCATGGCCAGGAAATGGTTTGGGATTTGAAATACGAATGACGTTGATGACCTTTAACCAGCGTTGTGGATGTACTGTAAATGGCAACTCTCTAGAGACCAGGTGGTGAAGAGATACATAACGTGGCCCTGTGGCACAGTTTGTTTTCCAAGAGGTGCAGAAGAGTTCCTCTTGTGTGCACTTTCTGAAGCTTCCCCAGACTCAGGGCTGCATCACATGTAGCTTTTCCATACTCGCATTCCCACAGCCCTTGAGGTTTGGAGATCTCAGCTTTACAGGAACTGGAACATTCCGTGCTTCTCTAATACAAACAGTCCTGAGGAGGGGTCTCAGCCCAAAACGTCGACTGTTTACTCTTATCCATAGATGCTGCCTGGCCTGCTAAGTTCCTCCTGCATTCTGTGTGTCTTACTTCTCTAATATAGCTCAGATCTGTGTGTGTCTGTAACTTATTTTAGATTTCTCCTCACCCAATTGGAAAGCAAGCTTACCATTTAGACTCAGTTTTGGACAAAAATGAGTTAAAGCACGTTTGGAAAGTTTAACTTTTAACTTCCCTGCGCTAAACTCTATCCGCTGCTATTATACAGTAATCCACTTCAGTAAATATCCTGAGTCTACAGTACCAGTGTTTTGAACTGTAGTTAACTGAAGGGACTGAGTAAATTCCTAACACCGTGCAGAGTTTACTGACAGTTGTAGGATCATATGATCCTGTTGACGCCACTCCACCAATATAAATATAGCACAGAGTGTCTAGTTCCTTAATACAAACCATGTTGACTATGTAGATAACAAAGACTATAGTCAGACAAGCTTGGACAGCAGGGGTTAATTGGACCAGAACAAAAGGAGCCTTTAAAGGGTGAAGAAATTTAATGATAAGTTGAGTGAAGGTAAATCTTTGAAATGATGAAGGGATTGAATAGCGTATCTAATGAAGCAAACAAGTACAGTTGGGCATAATTATGAATATATTACTAGGACCACTTTGGAGTGAAATCAGGAAGATTCTGCTCATACAAATGATTATAGAATTGAATATTTTGTTGGATTTTGATCCTACAAAATGCTGCAGGTGGGTCAATTGTCATTTTCTAGACAAAACTGAATAGATTACATGGGGTAAATGTATCAATGGACACAATATGAAAGACTGTACATGTAATTATTATAATTGAATAGAGAAAAGGACTAAAAAGATGATATGGTCTCTTATTACAATGATCTTGCCCAATATGTAAGTAGTCAGTTGATACTGCCACTTGCTCTGAGATCAAAAGACGCAGATCTCAACCCCAATATTTTCATCAATACTCTCAATCATTTCCTTGATTTCATATGTATCAGTCATGTGTTGCCTTTTAGAAATCCTGCTTTACTCTCTCTACACCTAGGGGCTAGGCACAGTTCAAATGGCACCTATAGATTTTCTGATGACACAATTATCGTTGGCAGAATTTCAGAGGTGATGTGGAGGCATACAGGAGGTAGTGGTGTCACAACAACCACCTTGCACTCAGTGTCAGTAAGACCAAGGATTTGACTGTGGATTTCAGAAAGGGGAAGACGAGGGAACACACACTAGTCCTCATTGAGGGACATGATTAGCTTTACCAGACCTGTTAAAGGGGAAAACTACACACACAAAATACCGGTGGAACGCAGCAAGCCAGGCAGCATCTATAGGAAGAGCCACCGTCGACGTTTCGGGCCAAGACCCTTTGCCAGGGCTAACTGAAAGAAGAGATAGTAAGAGATTTGAAAGTGGGAGGGGGAGGGGGAGATACGGAATGATAGGAGAAGGCAGGAGGGGGAGGGATGGATCTAAGAGCTGGAAAGTTGATTGGCAAAAGGGATACCAGACTGGAGAAGGGAGAGGATCATGGGACGGGAGGCCCAGGGAGAAAGAAAAAGGGAGGGGAGCATCAGGGGAAGATATAGTGAGTGGGACAGAGGGAGAAAAGAGAGAGAAAGAAAGAGGAAAAAATAAAAAATAATAAATCAATAAACAAACAAACAAAACAAACAAATAAATAAATAAGGGATGGGGTAGGAAGGGGAGGAGGGGCATTAACAGAAGTTAGAGAAGTCAATGTTCATGCCATCGGGTTTGAGGCTACCCAGACGGAATATAAGGTGTTGTTACTCCAACCTGAGTTTGGCTTCATCTTGACAGTAAAGGAGGCCGTGGATAGATATATCAGAATGGCAACACTCACAGCACGCTGGAGGAACTCAGCAGGTCAGGCAGCATCCGTGGAAAAGATCAGTCGATGTTTCGGGCCGGAATCCTCGGATTTGACCCCAGCATCTGCAGATTATTTTGTGTTTACAATATCAGAATGGGAATGGGACGTGGAATTGAAATGTGTGGCCACTGGGAGATCCTGCTTTCTCTGGTGGACAGAGGGTAGGTGTTCAGCGAAATGGTCTCCCAGTCTGCATCGGGTCTCGCTAATATATAGAAGGCCGCACCGGGAGCACCAGACGCAGTATATCATACCAGCCGGTTCACAGGTGAAGTGTCGCCTCACCTGGAAGGACTGTCTGGGGCCCTGAATGGTGGTGAGGGAGAAAGTGTAAGGGCATGTGTAGCACTTAAGATGAAGCCACACTGAGGTTGGAGAAACAACATCTTATATTCTATCTGGGTAGCCTCCAACCTGATGGCATGAACTTTGACTTCTCTAACTTCCGTTAATGCCTCTCCTCCCCATCGTACCCCATCCATTATTAATTACTTAATTAATTTTCCCTCTGTCCCTCTTACTATATCTTCCTCTGATGCTCCCCTCCCCCTTTCTTTCTCCCTAGGCCTCCTGTCCCATGATCCTCTGATATCCCTTTTGCCAATCAACTGTCCAGCTCTCGGCTCCATCCCTCCCCCTCCTGTCTTCTCCTATCATTTTGGATCTCTCCCTCCCCCTCCCACTTTCAAATCTCTTACTAGTTCTTCTTTCAGTTAGTCCTGACGAAGGGTCTCGGCCTGAAACGTCGACTGTACCTCTTCCTAGAGATGCTGTCTGGCCTGCTGCATTCTACCAGCATTTTGTGTGTGTTGCTTGAATTTTCAGCATCTGCAGATCTCCTCGTGTTTGCATTTTTAAAAGGAAAAGCTACAGTTTCTATAGGTATGTATATTAAGAGCAAAAGGGTAGCCAGGGAGAAAATAGGTCAGATCAGTATGGTTGTCTATGTGTAGAGCCTCAGAATATGGATGAGGGTTTAATTGAATAGTTTTTGTCTATACTATCAATTGAGAAGGTTGCAGAAACTAGGGAGTTCAGGGAAAGGAAAAGTGAGATCCTGAAACATATCCAAAGAGGGGGTGCAGCTGGCTTTAAGATACATGAAGGTGGATAACCCGATGAGAAGCCAGGTAAGAAATTGCTGGGGGCCTGTCAGGGACCTTATTTATTTATTTTAAATTAAATATACACCACAATAACAAATTGCCATGGTTAATAAATCTGCAGATTATTCCAAAAGTAGTGGTATAGTGAACAGTGAGGAAGTTTATCTAAGATCACAACAGCATCCAGATTAACTGTGAAATTGGGCCAAGGAAAAGCAAAAGGAAATTAACTCAGACAAGTACAAAGTGATGCACTTTGGTAAAGTAAACCAGGGCAGGGTGCACATTGTGAATGGCAGAGCTTTGGAGAGTAGAACAGGGAAAATCAGCATTACAGGTATGTAGTTCATTGAAAGTGGCAACATATGTAGACGAAGTGATGAAGATGATGTTTGGCATGCTATCCTTCATTGGACAGGGAACTGAATACAAGTGTTGGGACATTATGTACAGCTGGACATGTCATTAACAATTCCACACTTGAAGTATTGTATGCACTTCTGATTTTTTTTAAGATTATGAGGACACGCAGTCCTCTTTTATTGTCATTTAGTAATGCATGCATTAAGAAATGATACAATGTTCCTCCAGAATTATATCACAGAAACACAAGACAAACGAAGACTGAAAAACTGACAAAAAACACATAATTATAACATATAGTTACAACAGTGCAAAGCAATACCGTAATTTGATAAAGAACAGACCATGGGCACGGTAAAAAAAAGTCCCAAAGTCTCTCAAAAGTCCCATCAGCTCACGCAGATGGCAGAAGGAAGAAAAACTCTCCCTGCCATGAGCTTCCAGCGCCGCAAACTTGCCGATGCAGCACCCTGGAAGCACCCGACCACAGCCGACTCTTGAGTCCGTCCGAAAACTTCGAGCCTCTGACCAGCCCTCTGACACCAAGCACCGATCACCATCTCTGCTGAGCGCTTTGACTCTGGCCCCGGCAACAGGCTATAGGCAAAGTCAAGGATTTGGGGCCTTCCCCTCCGGAGATTCTCAATCGCACAGTAGCAGCGGCAGCGAAGGGGGCATTTCAGAAGTTTCTCCAGATGTTCCTCCGTGCTTCTCACGTCTGTCTCCATCAAATCAGGATTGTGCACGGTACCTACTTACAAATACGATTTCATTTTGGCACGGCCGTGCGCGCTGCGTCGTGCCATCATCTTCTCCTCCCCTCCTGTAGGAAGGATGTCATTACATTGGAAAGGTGCAACAAAGAGTTACAAAGATGTTGATAGATGTGTAAGGCTTGAGTGACTGGATAGGCTGGAACCATTTTTCCTGGAGCAGCAGAGACTAAGGGGTGACATTATTTAAAATCATGAGGATATAGATAAAGTGAATGTCACAAACTTTTTCCTAGGGTAGGAGAGCATAAAACCAGTGGGCATCAATCAAAAGTGAGGGGGAAAGACTTAAAGGGGAAATGTACAGAATTGGAATCAGATACAAGTTTATTATCACTGACATATCTTTTGCAATTTGCTGTTCTACTGGCTTAGTACAGTGCAAGATTATAAATTGCAAAATAATTAAATAGTGTAAAGGATGAATGATGAAATAGTTTTCATGGGTTCATGGACCACTCAGAAATCTAAAGGTGGAAGGAAAGAAGCTACCTTTTTAAAATTTGAAGGTGGATCGTCAGGCTCCTATTCTTCTCTGACGGTAGTAACAGGAAGAGGGCATGTTCCTAATGGGTGCTACCTTCTTGGGACACCGCCTCTTGAAGATGTCCTTGATGGCATGGAAGGCTGTGCCTCTAATGTAACTGGCTGAGTCTACAGTCCTCTGAGCCTCTTGTGATCTTGTGTATTGGAGACTCCATGTTAGGCTCTGATGCAACCAGTCAGAATGCTGTTCACTGCACATCTGTAGAAATATTGCATAGAGGATGATGGGCATATGGAACATGCTGCGAGAGAAAGTGATGGGATGGTACAATCACAATGTTTAAAAGTCATTTGGCTAGGTTTCTAGATAGAGTAATACAGCATGGAGAAAGGTCCTTTAGCCAATTCCATCCATGCTAATCTCAGCATCATCCCGGCCTCTCTCAGTTGACCATGTTCAGGTCATAACTGCTCAGGTCCCTTCCTGCCATGTACCTATCCAAATGCCTCTTGGCAATGTCTTGCAATTGGACCTGCCTCAACGGCTTCCTCTAGCAGTTCATTCCAGGTGCTCACTACCATTTGTACAAAGAAGTTACTTTTCTGGTCTCTTTAATTTGTATCTGTGCCTCCTAGTTTTAGACATTCCAACCCTGGAGAGAAAACTCTAACTCTCCACCTGTTGCAAGGACGTGGCGGTGGTATGAACCCAAGTGCTGAACACAGGCACGGAGGCCAAGTCGGGAGGCGTTATGGTCATAGCGAGCGTGGAGTTGGTGTCCAGAGAGAGTCTTTAGCCGAAGTCTTGGTTTTAGTAGAGAATTCAGGAACGATGCTAGACTTAGAACTGATAGTTCTAAGAACCATGGAATGAGGTTACTCATACAAGAGTTGACCAACAAACTGGCAACTCCTTGTTGTGGTCACAGGGCCTGTATCCTGCAGTTTCTGATTGGAGGCAGGTGTGTGTAGTTAGTGGAACCTGGGAATGATTGGAATTTAAATGAGGTGATTGAGGCCCAATTCCTGAGGTAAATGGCATGGTGGGGCATTGCCAGAAGGGACCATGACACCACCTTATCCAGACCCTTCCTGACCGGAATAAACATCAAGCATGACAAACAGCTCCCTGCCGCTCAGCCCTCCAGTCCAAGTAGCATTTTTGTAAATCTCTGCTGCATCCTCTCCAGCTTGACAATGTCTTTCCCATAACCCGGTGACAGAAATTATACACAATAATCCAACTGCAGCCTCACAAATAAGACCATAAGACGATAAGATATAGGAGCAGAATTAGGCCATTTGGCCCATTGAGTCTGATTTGCTATTTCATCATGGCTGATTCAATTGTCCACTCACCTGCCTTCTCCCCGTATCCCTTCATGCTCTGACCATTCAGGAATCTATCAACCTCTGCCTTAAATATGCACCAAGACGGCCTCTACAGCTGCCTGTGACAACATATCCCACAGATTCACCACTCACTGGCTAAAGAAATTCCTCCTCAACTCAGTTCTAAAAGGACGCCCCTCTATTCTGAGGCTGTGTCCTCTGGTCTTAGACTCTCCCACCATAGGAAACATCCTCTCCACATCCACTCCATCAAGGACCATTCGATAGGTTTCAATGAGATCACCCCTTATTCTTCTAAATTCTAGCGAATACAGGCCGACAGTCATCAAACGCTCTTCATATGACAAGCTGTTCAATCCTGGAATCATTTTGGTGAACCTCCTTTGAACCCTCCCCTTGCTTTTGTATTCTAATCCTCATGAAATGAATGTTAACATCACAACGGGCTTCTTCACCACAGACTCAACCTGCAAGTTAACCTTTAGGGAATCCTGCACTAAGACTCCCAAATCCCTTGCACCTCAGATTTTTGTATTTTCTCTCCATTTAGAAAATAGTCAACCCTTTCATTTTTCTACCAAAGTGCATGACCATACACTTCCTGACACTGTATTCCATCAACACACATCAAAGTTGCTGGTGAACACAGCAGGCCAGGCAGCATCTCTAGGAAGAAGTACAGTCGACGTTTCGGGCCGAGACCCTTCGTCAGGACTAACTGAAGGAAGAGCTAGTAAGAGATCTGAAAGTGGGAGGAGGAGGGGGAGATCCAAAATGATAGGAGAAGACAGGAGGGGGAGGGGTGGAGCCAAGAGCTGGACGGGTGATTGGCAAAAGGGATATCAGAGGATCATGGGACAGGAGGCCCAGGGAGAAGAAAAAGGGGGGGGGGGGAACCCAGAGGATGGACAAGGGGTATAGTGAAAGGGACAGAGGGAGAAAAAGGAGAGAGAGAGAGAAACAATGTGTGTATATAAATAAATAATGGATGGGGTACGAGGAATTCAGCTGGTGGTAAAAGCAGCAGTAAACCATTTAGGGTTAGTAGGACTGACATGGGAGGAAGTGAGGGAGAACCTCAGTAATCAGTCAAGCCAGGAAGTGTCATGCATTGGTTAATACTAATTATGGTGATTCTTTTACAGTGGAATGCAAGGAGCTTACTGGCCAATAGCCAGGAATTCAAGCACTTTATTAAAGAAATGGTTGTAAAACCAGATGTAGTGTGTATTCAGGAAACTTGGTTGAAACCAACTTTAGACTTTGTGGTATATGGGTATACAATGATAAGGAAAGATAGAAATCTAGGGGGAGGAGGGGGTTGTGCTATGTTAATCAAGCAAGGTATACCATATAGGGTACTGGAAAAAGAAGATGATCAGGAATACATAGTGGTGGAAGTGTGGGAGAGAGGGGAGGGAGTGGTTATAATTAACTACTACAATCCATGTAAAAGGTTGGATTTGGACAGCCTATTAAAGATACAAGGACAAAACAGACATAAAGTAGTGTGGTGTGCAGATTTCAATGCTCATAGCACAATATGGGGGGATCAGATTACAGATCCAAATGGGAAGGTAATTGAAGATTTGATGGAAGAAAGGGATTTGGTGTGTATGAATGATGGTAGCGGCACAAGGATAGATATAACAACAGGAAATGAGTCAGTGTTAGATATTACGTTAGTGTCTAATACCTTGGCTGGCATTAGTAATTGGGGAGTTTGGACTACTTCAACAGTAGGCAGTGATCACTACTCAGTTTTGTGTTCAGTGGGTGAAAGAATTGAAGTAAGACCAGGTGGCGGAACCCCAAAGTGGGTGTTTGAAAAAGCAGATCGGGGTAAGTTCCAGAAATTGAGTGAAGAAGGGTTGACAAAGATTGATATTTCTGGAAATGTAGATGAATTAAACAGTCAGGTGACTTCAGCAATTAACATGGCAGCAGAAGGATTTATACCTAGGAGTAAAAATAGGATGAATAGAAAACTGGTACCATGGTGGACAGAGGAATGTTGTCAGGCTGTAAAAAACAGAAATAGAGCATTCAGGCTAGTTAAAAGAACCCATAATATGCAGCATTTGGTTCAATATAAGAAAGCACAGGCAGTGGTGAGAAGAACTATACGTCAAGCTAAAAGGCAAGTTGGAGGAGTTTTTGTGCGACAAGGTAGGAAGAACAACACCTGTGGGAGAGATATGGGGAATGATTAAGAGGATGGGAGGAGATAGAAGGGAATGGGAATATCCAGTAATGATATCTGAGGAGGAAACTGCAGTCTCCAGTAAGGATAAGGCTGAGGTCATGGCCAAGTCATTTGTACTGATACACAGTTCAGAAAATTTGTCTGAAGAAGGGAGAAGAAGAAGGGAAAGAATAATGAGCCAACACCCAGGTATGTTAAGCAGGAGGGAAGGAACAGATGATATAATTGATGATCCATTTACATTAGCAGAAATGGTGAGAGCAATAAAGAGATCGAGACCAACCTCCCCAGGGAAAGATCTGATATGCTCTGTGATGCTAAAAAATCTAGGAGAAGGAGCGCTCTTGAAGTCGCTGCATTTTTATAACAGAGTGTGGGAGGAGGGAAGATTACCAAGTGCATGGAAAGAAGCAGTAGTAATTCCAATAAGGAAGCCTGGCAAGGATCTATCAAAACCTACTAGCTACCGACCAATTGCATTAACATCAAGTATATGTAAGATAATGGAAAGGATGATAACAGAAAGGTTATTATATGAGCTTGAGAAAAGGGGAATGCTGGCAAGTTATCAGAGTGGTTTTAGAAAGGGAAGGAATTCCATGGACTCAGTGATTATGTTAGAGACTGAAATAAGGAAGGCCCAGGCAAATAGAGAGTCAGTAGTGGCAGTGTTCTTTGACATTGAAAAAGCCTATGATATGATGTGGGAAGGAAGGATTATTAATTAAACTGCACAAGATGGGGGTTGGTGGGAGAGTTTTTAATTGGATTAAAGATTTTTTGTTTGGTAGAAAAATTCAAGTTCGGATTGGATCAGAATAATCAAAACAGTACATAGTGGAAAATGGCACACCTCAAGGTAGTGTGATTAGCCCGTTACTTTTCATCATTATGATCAATGATGTCTTCACAAAGGTACCAGTGGATATAGGTAGGTCACTGTTTGCGGATGATGGGGCCTTGTGGAAAAGAGGCAGGAACATGGACCATATAATCAGGAAACTACAAGAAGCAATCGATGAAGTGGTGGAGTGGGGTTATGATTGGGGATGTAGATTTTCAGTAGACAAAACTCAAACTGTATTTTTTTACCAGGAAAAGGGTTGAGGTAGGGAAGAAGTTAAGGATGTATGGGGTTGAATTAGAAAGGGTTGCATCATTTAAATTTCTGGGAGTTATATTTGATTCACGATTAACATGGGCAGACCATATCAGGAAAGTTGAGGAGAAATGTAAAAAAGTAATAAGTGTGATGAGATGTTTGACTGGTAGGGAATGGGGAGCAAGTTGCTCAGCTTTGAAGAGAATATATGTGGCTTTAGTAAGATCTGTATTGGATTATGGAAATATAGTATATGGATCAGCAGCTAGGTCTCTTATAAGGAAACTGGATGTGATTCAGGCTCAGGCCTTGAGAATGTGCAGTGGGGCTTTTAAAATGTCACCAGTGTCAACCCTACAGGTAGAAATGGGAATAATGCCTTTGGAACTAAGAAGGATGCAACTGATGGCAAACTACTGGGCTAACTTGCAGGGGCACAATGATTCTCACCCTACTAAAGGAGTGTTGCTGGAGTGCTGGGAAAATGGGAGGTTTCAGAGGGATACCTTTAGTCGGGTAGGGAATGATATCACGAAAGAATGTGGAGTATTCGATCTGAGGATAAGTCCTTCAGTAGTTTATCCGGTTGTAGCTCCATGGAAGCTTGTATGGCCTGACATAGACTGGCATTTGTTAGAGGTAAAAAGGAAAGAAAGATATAAAACAGATTTGGTAAATGCATTTAACTGTCATGTGATGGAAAAGTATAGTGATTATACTCACATTTATACGGATGGTGCGAGGGAACCTGAAACAGGAGTGACAGGGTTTGGGGTGGTAATACCAGCAAAAGAAATTGGAATCAGCAGAAGAACATCTAAGTTAGGAGTGTTTACAGTGGAGATTCTGGCAGTGTTGGTTGCATTGCAATGGGTGCAGAAAGCCAGACAAGTCAAAGCATTGATATGTTCAGATTCTTCCTCAGTTCTAGCAAGTTTAAGGTCTTTTCACACAAACAGTCGGCAAGATGTACTTTATGAAGTCCTTCAGTTAGTTACAAGAATTGCAAATCAGGGAGTTCAGGTAAAATTTCTATGGGTTCCAGCATATGTAGGGGTGAAAGGGAATGAGAGGGTGGATGAGTTGGCAAAGAGCGCGTTAAAGAAAGAAAATGTGGAAATGCACATTAGTATCAGTAAAGCAGAGGTTAAGTGTGTAAGCTGGGAAAAAGTCAACCGAATGTGGCAAGAAAGATGGGACAGGGAGGGGAAAGGGAGACATTTATATCAAATACAAAAGAGTGTTGCAGTTACTAGGGTAGGTAATGGAAACAGAAGAGAGGAAATTGTGTGGACTAGGTTAAGGGTGGGGCATTGTGCATTAAACAAAACATTGAAAATGACAGGGAAACACCAGACAGGATTGTGTGAGGAATGTCAGGAAGAGGAGTCAGTAGAACATGTAGTTCTGAGTTGCAGGAAGTATGGGATACAGAGAGAGATGATGAGAAATAAATTAAGGGAGTTGGGGATGCAGGAATTCACATTAAAAGGGTTGCTGGGCATGGGTGAGAGAGAACAGGTCCGGGTATTTTTAGTGTTTTTAAGGGGTACAGGGGTTTTTTACAGGATATGACGAATAAACAGGAATAAGATACTAGGATGGTCAAAGATGGGAGGGTGAAGTGTAGGTTTGTATATATGTGTGTGTGTGTGTGTGTGTGTGTGTGTGTGTGTGTGTGCGCGCGATTGGGTGAAGGGATTTAGAATGTATGTCTAGTGCACATTCCGGAGCAGAAGGTGGCGGTAATGCACCATTAAGCTGGATGCCAACTGCCGTAAAACAAGATACAGACAGACAGACAGGGGTACAAGGGAGAGGTGGGGCATTAGCAGAAGTTAGAGAAGTCGATGTTCATGCCATCAGATTGGAGGCTACTGAGACGGAATATAAGGTGTTGTTCCTCCAACCTGAGTGTGGCTTCATCTTTACAGCAGAGGAGGCCGTGGATTGACATGTCAGAATGGGAATGGGATGTGGAATTAAAATGTGTGGCCACTGGGAGATCCTGCTTTCTGTGGTGGACAGAGCGTAGGTGTTCAGCAAAACGATCTCCCAGTCTGCGTCGGGTCTCGCCAATATATAGAAGGCCACATCGGGAGCACCGGACGCAGTATATCACCCCAGCTGACTCACAGGTGAAGTGTCGCCTCACCTGGAAGGACTGTCTGGGGCCCTGAATGGTGGTAAGGGAGGAAGTGTCAGGGCATGTGTAGCACTTGTTCCGCTTACAAGGATAAGTGCCAGGAGAGAGATCAGTGGGGAAGGATGGGGGGGGGGGAACGAATGGACAAAGGAGTCGCGTAGGGAGTGATCCCTGCAGAAAGCGGTGGGGGGGGGGAGGGAAAGATGTGCTTAGTGGTGGGATCGCGTTGGAGGTGGCGGAAGTTACGGAGAATATTATGTTGGACCCGGAGGCTGGTGGGGTGGTAGGTGAGAACCAGGGGAACCCTATTCCTAGTGGGGTGACCGGAGGATGGAGTGAGAGCAGATGTGTGTGAAATGGGGGAGATGCGTTTGAGAGCAGAGTTGATGGTGGAGGAAGGGAAGCCCCTTTCTTTAAAAAAGGAGGACATCTCCCTCGTCCTGAAATGAAAAGCCTCATCCTGAGAGCAGATGTGGCAGAGACGGAGGAATTGCTAGAAGGGGATGGCATTTTTGCGAGAGACAGGGTGAGAAGAGGAATAGTCCAGATAACTGTGAGAGTCAGTAGGCTTATGGTAGACATCAGTAGATAAGCTGTCTCCAGAGACAGAGACAGAAAGATCTAGAAAGGGGAGGGTGGTGTCAGAATTGGACCAGGTAAACTTGAGGGCAGGGTGAAAGTTGGAGGCAAAGTTAATAAAGTCAACGAGCTCAGCATGTGTGCAGGAAGCAGCGCCAATGCAGTCGTCGATGTAGCGAAGGAAAAGTGGGGGACAGATACCAGAATAGGTTTGGAACATAGACTGTTCCACAAAGTCAACAAAAAGGCAGGCATAGCTAGGACCCATACGGGTGCCCTTAGCTACACCTTTAGTTTGGAGGAAGTGGGAGGAGCCAAAGGAGAAATTGTTAAGAGTAAGGACTAATTCCGCTAGATGGCGCAGAATGGTGGTAGAGAGGAACTGATTAGGTCTGGAATCCAAAAAGTAGCGGAGAGCTTTGAGACCTTCCTGATGTGGGATGGAAGTATATAGGGACTGGACATCCATGGTGAAAATAAAGCGGTGGGGGCCAGGGAACTTAAAATCATCGAAAAGTTTAAGAGCGTGAGAAGTGTCAGGAACATAGGTAGGAAGAGATTGAACAAGGGGGGATAAAACCGTGTCGAGGTATGCAGAAACGAGTTTGGTGGGGCAGGAGCAAGCTGAGACAATAGGTCTGCCAGGACAGGCAGGTTTGTGGATCTTGGGTAGGAGGTAGAAACGGGAAGTGCGAGGTGTGGGAACTATAACGTTGGTAGCAGTGGATGGGAGATCCCCTGACTGGATAAAGTCGGTGATGGTGTGAGAGACAATGGCCTGGTGCTCCTCAGTGGGATCATGATTGAGGGGTAAATAAGAGGAGGTATCCGCGAGTTGTCGCTGTGCCTCGGCAAGATAGAGGTCAGTGCGCCAGACTACAACAGCACCCCCCCTTATTGGCGGGTTTAATAGTAAGGTTAGGATTAGTGCAGAGGGAGTGGAGAGCAGAGCGTTCGGAAGGAGTGAGGTTGGAATGGGAACAAGGTGCGGTGAAGTCGAGACGGTTGATGTCCCGTCGGCAGTTAGCAATAAAGAGATCCAGAGCAGGCAGAAGACCAGAGTGGGGTGTCCATGAAGAGGAGGAGGGTTGAAGATGGGAGAAGGGGTCATTGGTGGGGGTGGAAGAGTCCTTGCCGAAGAAGTAGGCTCGGAGACAGAGATGGCGGAAGAAGAGTTCCGCATCATTGCGAATGCGGAACTCGCTAAGATGTGGGCAAAGGGGGACAAAGATGAAGCCCTTACTGAGGACAGAGCGTTCTGCCTCAGACAGTTGAAGGTCAGAGGAGATGGTAAAGACTCGGCACGGATGAGAGCTGGGATCAGAGGGTGGAGCGGGGAGGCTGGGGGTGTCAGTGGAGAGGGGAGGGTTGGGGTGAGAGGAAGATGGAGCTTCTGAGGGCTCAGGAGCAGACGGTGGGATCTGAGGGAGACGGGGTTGCAAAGTGGTGGTGGGGGAAGGGGAGTCGGGACTCACAATAGCAGCACAAAAGCACCCCGGCCTGGAGTTCAAGGCTGGAGTCGCAGTTGGTGGTTGTGCAATCGCTGTGAAGGTGTCCATGGTCATTGCTGGAGTCCAGGTTTTGAATATGCCCTGAGGTGTTGGAGCCGGCGAGATCAATGGCAGCGGCCGCAATCTGAAGTTCATGCCTGCTAGTGTCAGGGCCAGCAGGCTCTGGGGTCTGCAGACGTAAGATCTTGCGATCCTTGCCTAACATGACAAAGTCAAAAAAAGGATGATTGCAGGCATGGATCCGACGGAGGATGAAATAACGGGTAGGACCATTACAGACGGTGAAGAAAGTGTCCCGAAGGTGTGGAAGGGCCTGGGATAGGGACACCAAATACCTCCTCATGGCGGAGAGTGTCGCCTTCAGAGCTTGACCTGAGAAGCGACGAGAGGCAGAGTCAATAAGGATCCTCAGAAGGTCCAAATTGAGAGGCTCGAAAACAAATCCTAAAGCCAACTGGAGTAAGTTGGCGACGGAGGCACTTTCCAAGAAAGGATGTATGGCTGTGATAGAGAGTCTGAGTCAAAATGTGGTCGAAAATTTGAAGAGCTGAAGAAATTACAGATGGGGAGCAGTGAGAGATGGTTTCACTGAACTCCTGTCGAAGAGAAGATTTAAACTTCTTCAGTGTAGGCATCACGGAAGAGGCTTCGCAATAGTGAATTTAAAAACATAAACATGAGGAATTCTGCAAATGCTCAAAATTCAAGCAACACACATCAAAGTTGCTGGTGAACGCAGTATTCCATCTGTCACTTCCTTGCCCAATCTCCTAATCTGCCTAAACCCTTATAATTTCCTTTCTTCTGCCACCCTCCTTCTTGTAGAGTGGAGTGACATTTACAATTTTCCAGTCATTCAGAACCAATTCAGAATCTAGACTTTCTTGAAAAATCATTACTAATGCCTCCACAATCTCTTCAGCCACCTCTTTCAGAGCCCTGGGATGTACACCATCTGGTCCAGGGGACGTATCTACCTTCAGACCTTTCAATTTCCCAAGAACATTTCTTCTACTAATGGCAAATCACACACTTCTGACCCCTGACCCCTGGAACTTCCATCATACTGCTAGAGTTTTCCACAGTGAAGATTGATGCAAAATACTTAATCATTTCATCCACCATTTCCTTGTCCTGCAGTACTACCTCTCTAGCACCGTTTTCCCAGCAGTCAGACATTCACTCCTGCCTTTCTTTCACACTTTATGTATCTGAAGAAACTTTTGGTATCCTCTTTTATTGGCTACCTTACTTTCATATTCCATCATTTCCTTCTTAATGACTTTTTTAGCTGCCAGCTGATGGTATTTAAAAGCTTCCCAATCCCCTAACTTCCCACTAGTTTTTCAATAGGTACATTAAATGTCAGAGAAAGGCATACAATATACATCCTGAAATTCTTTTTCTTCACAAACATCCACAAAACAGAGGAGTGCCCCAAAGAATGAATGACAATTAAGTGTTAGAAACACAAAGCGCCCTCAACTCCCCCTTCCCACACATAAGCAGCAGCAAAACAACAACCCCTTCCCTCCCCCGCTAGCAAAAAAACATTAGCACCCTCCAGCAAGCACTTAAGTGTGCAGCAAAGCATCAATAAAGACACAGATTTGCAGTACCCCAAAGACTATCATTCACCCAGTATTCAACATACTACAGGCCCTCTCTCTCTAATAAGGGAAAAAGAGATGTCCCCGTTTCACAGTGAGAGAGAAGACATAACAAAACAACTCACTGATTTATAGTGTTAAAAGTCTGTTGCATCGCTTTTTCCAAGCTCTGTGCCCAAAGAACTCAGTTCCCTGGACACACAACCAGTTCACTGTCTTTGATCTTCTGTGTACTCCCACAACATATCAGGTGGCAGCACCGGCCTTGAATCAGCCCGTCTCCAGAGCCATGAAAATCCGGCACCCTGAAGCCGCACTAGTCTTCCAGGCCGCGTCCTTAGCATATCAAAAAGCGGCCAGTCGTAAGACCCTGAGAGCGGGTACCATTTCCACAAAGAACCGAAGTCAACATGCAACTCTAGGTCAGGGTCTTCAAAAGAACCTTGAAAGGGAAAAATAGAGATATCAAAGATAGAAATTGAGCTGTTTCTGAAGATGCAAGCAAAGGAGTTGCCGTTAGGTACCATCATCCTCCTGAGCTCCACCCACTATTAAATGCCCTCTCTTTGGCTTTTCTGTTGTATATTATGTCCCTTGTTAGCCACAGTAGTGTCATCTTGACTTTAGAGAGTACTCTAAAGTACTTCTTCCTCTTTGGGACATATATATCTTGTGTCTTCAGAATTGCTTCCAGAAATACCAGCCATTGCTGCTCTGCCGTCATCCCTGTCAGTGTTCTTTTCCAATTGATTCCAGCCATCTCTTCTTTCATGTCTATGTAATTCCCTTTACTCCACTGTAATACTGATACATCTGACTTCAGCTTCTCCTTCTCAAATTTCAAAGTGAATTCAATCATATTATGATCACTTGGACCTAAGGTTTATTTTATCTTAAGCTCTTTAATCAATTCTGGTTCATTGCAGAACACTCAATCCAGAATAGTTGATCCTCTGCTGGTCTCCACCTTGAGCTGCTCTAAAAGGCCTCCTTGTCGGCATTCTAGAAAAACACCCTCTTGGAATCGCACACCTCTCTGATTTTCCCTATCTATCTGCATGTTGAAAAACTGAATGACTCTTGTAACATTACCCTTTTGGCATGCATTTCTAGCTCGCATTGTAATTTGTAGGCCACATCCGTACTACTGTTTGGGGTCTATATATAACTCCCACCAGTCGGGGATGGGAACCGGTATGATAGAGCTGAGGATGAGCCAGCAGGTTTACAAGTAGACGGTGGGTATAATATGAATGTAAGGAAGGACAAGCCAATGACTGGGCACAAATGCCGACAGTGCAGAGTTAAATTGTACCACACAGGCAAAATTCAAAAGTGCGAAGAATGCAGGATTGAAAGTGCTGTATTTGGAATAAGGTGGATGAACTTGTTGTGCGATTAGTCGGTATGACATGGGCATCACTGAGTCGTGGCTGAAAGAAGGTCATAGCTGGGAGCTTAATATCAAAGGATATGGTTTGTATTGAAAGGACAGGCAGGAAGTCATAGGTGGTGGTGTGGCTATGTTGGTAAGAGATGGAATTACATCTTTAGAAAGAGGTGACATAGAGTCAGAGAATGTTGAATCTTTGTAGGTGAAGAAACTGCAAGGGTTAAAAAACGGTTATGAGAATCATATGTGGTAACCAAGGTGTGTGGTTGACAAAGAAAAGGGAGCTGGAGAGGGAATATAATAAGGGTAATGTCACAATTGTAATGGAGTACTTCAATATGCAAGGAGATTGCAGAATTCAAGATGGCATCGGATCTTAAGTGAGGGAAATTGTTGAATGCCAAGGAGATGGCTTTTTAGAACAGCTTGTGCTTGAGCCTACTCGGGGAAAGGCTATCTTAGATTGAGTGTTGTGTAATAATCCAGATATTATTAGGGAGCTTAAGGTAGATGAACTCTAGGGAGGCAGTGATTATAATATGATTGAATTCATCCTGCAATTTGAGAGGGAGAAACATAAGCAGCCTCCATCATTAAAGATCCTCGCCACCCAGGCCATGTTCTTTTCTCACTGCTGCCATTGGGTAGAAGGCACAGGAGCTTCAGGACTTGTACCACCAGGTTCAAGAACAATTACTACCCCTCACCCATCAGGCTCTTGAACAAAAGGGGATAACTACACTCATTTCAGGAGTCTTTTATACTGTTATTTCATGTTTGTTATTTATTACTAGTTATTTATATCTGAATTTGTACAGTTTGCAGTTAATAGTTACTGATGTTTACAGTTAACCATTACTGTTCTATAGATTTGCTGAGTATGCCCACAAAAAAAGAATCCAGGGTTGTATGTGGTGACATGTATATACTCTGATAATAAATTTTACTTTGAACTTTGAACTATGATCGCTCCCAACTATTCACATGCCACCTCTAGGAGAATCAACATTCAACCATTACTCTCTGCTTCCTATCATCATCGAGCCTCTTCTGAACTCACCTTGTTAGCTCCCTCTGTATCCCACATGACTTAATCCTTCAGGTCAGGCTGCCATGCAAGATCTTGTAAAATTCCATACTAAAGTCCATATAGACAACGTCTACTGCTCTCCCTTCATCTATTCCCTTAGCTACCTCTTCAAAATACTCCAGAAGGTTTATCAGATATGAATTCTTATGCACAAAACCATACTGACAATTGCTGATCTGGCCTTGACTATCCTACAATTGAAGTCAGATTGTAGTTCCTTGGTATATCCTTGCTACACTCTTGATCAATGGAACATTAGTCACCCTCCATTCTTCTAGAACCTTGCCAATAGCTAACAATAAAACAAATATCTCTACAAAGTCCTCTGCGATTTCATCCCTGACCTCCCTTAAGGTCCACAGGTGCACCTGGTGATTTGCCCATGTTAAAGCACTTCAATATTGAAAATATCTCCTTCCTCAAATCATGCATATGCTCCAAGACATTAGTACTTATAACCCTAACCCTCCTTTCCATGATATTCTCCTTTGTAAACAGTGAGGAGAAATAGGTAGCTATCTCCTGCTCCACACAAAGGCAACCTTGATGGTCTTAAGGGAGCTAACCTTTCTGTGGTCACTCTTTTACTATTAATATAACTAAACTACCTCTTGGGATTATGTGTAAGCCTGCCTGCCAAATCCATCTCATAACTCTATTTTTGTCTTCCTGATTTCCCTCTTAAATTCCAGTCTTAAACTTTTTATATTCATCAAGGGATTATTTCGTATCCAACTTCCTAACCATGATACATGTTGCCAGAGCCTCAACATCTCTTATCACCCAAGGTTCCCTCAATTTGGTAAGTCTACCCTCCAACCTAACAGGAACTTACTACCGTTGAACTCTTGAGATGACCATTTTAAAATCCTCACTGTTACCAGCTGTTCCTTTGCTTTAACTTAAGTCACCCTGGATCCTGCCTAATGCCCTCAAATTTAGCCCTGCTCCTGTTCTGGACTTTAACCTATGGACCTGCTCTATTTTATTCCATAACTATTTAAAAACTAATAGAATTGTGGCCACTGGACCCAAAGTGCTTCCCAACTGCCTCTTCAGTTACTTGGCCCGAAGAGGAAGTCCAGTATAGCTCTTTCTGAGTAGTTTCCTCTATTATTTCATGAAGAAACTGTCCTTGATGTATTGCACAAAATTTGGTCCATCCAGACTGTCACAACCATAGATTTGGCAGCCCAGTAGATCCGGCAAATGCACTTGTGAATTTGCATGTGTCAGCTAATCATTATTTAATCATGATGGAATTTAACTTCATACTTGTCATCGTAATGCTTGTCACGACTTGGACAGAGCACAGCAATGCTTCACTGCCTGTTTGTTTTCGGCCTTCCCTGAGAAATTGGACTTCTGGGTCAACGGACTCTGAAGACCAGCGATATTCACTTAATGTTTAGACTTTCCTTTCAGCCTCAGTGTAGGCTTCATTTCCCTATTTGGGAGTTTTAGTTAATGGCCTTATTTGGCTTAGTGTTTATTGTTTACTTTCCCTTTAACACTGTCTGTGAACTATCGACCTGCTTCAGCATCTCTCACTCAGCACTTGGGCCATATCTGAGCCTGGTGACAGCAAGTCTCAACACACAAAGATGGACCCAGCAGAGAGAGAGCAGCTGACCTTGGCCATGAGATTCATTGGTCAGGTAGGAGACAAGCTACAGGCAATGAAATCTGTTCTCATGTCAGGACACTGGAGCAGGGATCCAGTCACAGACCCAGTACTGTGCACACAATGATATTAATTGAGTAATAAATCCCAAGGTTCAAACAAAGTCAGCGTCAAAGTTCAGGCAGACATCAAAACTTCCAGAGAAATCCAAAAACCGGAATCAGGAAACAGGCAGAGTTGGTATTCAGACGGACGGAGTACAGATACAAATGCTGGAAAGGCTCAGGAAAATTCACTGGCACAATCTGGCAACAAGCAGGTGAAAACACAGGACTGAAATACACTGGGCAATGAACAGAGAGGCAGATGATAGGTGGAGCACAATGAAACAGAAGTGGCAGCAATACAGGTAATAATGAGAAACAGATAAGAGATGGATTACTCAGTAATACAGGGGCCGGAGTAGAGCAGAAGTGGGGACAGGAGCACATGGCAATACAAAATCACAGACTGACAGCCAGGGAGAAGCAGACAAAAAGACAAAGTTCAACTGGCGGTACTGACATCCCAGTGAAGTAATGGAGGCAATGAGGCAGATAACCGTGTGCCAACAATCCCAGTCTCACTTAGAGGAACAGGTATTGTCCCTAGCCTCAACTGTTCAACAGCTTACCGCAGACAATCGGACTCGTGTGTCTGTGATTTCCGCACTCACAGCCGCTGTCCATGAACTTACTGTAAACAGCCAGCATCAGCTGACAGCCATTAACATTCTTGCCAACTCAATTCAGCAGCTTCAGGCTGCCTCAGTCCCAGTCCCAGCGTCTCACAGGTCCTCCTTTTCTGCTGCCCCGACAATCTCTGCTACTAATGATCCCGCTCCTGGATCAGATCCGACTCCCATGACCGTTCAGGAACCGAGTATTCCACCACCAGGCAGATACTCTGGTGATCCTAGTGGTTGCAAGCCCAGCTTGGTTGTTCTGGTGATGATGACGAAAATTGCCGTCCATGGTCAATTTTCTTGAAAGACCTCCATTCAGCCTGTTCAACGCTTTACGGGAGCATGGATACCCCATAGTCCAGTCGTTCTGACCTTTCATGGTGGAGTTAAGGAGGGTTTTTGATCTTCCAGTACGAGGTCAGGAGGCTGCCCACGGACTCTTGAACCTACACCAAGGCAGAGGAACGGTAAGAGCCTATGCAGTCAAATTCTGTACCCTTGCAGTAGAGATGGAATGGAATGAGAGATCTCTCATCACTGCCTTCCAGCATGGACTGACTGCAGGGATCCGACATGAGGTTGTTGTCCGGAACTAGCAGGATAGTCTGGATGACCTGATTAATCTGGTTATTCAAGTTGACAACTGGGTAACTGAGTGGCGCAGGGAAAGAATGTTTCAAACTTCTTACGTGCCACCTGATCACCACCTTTCCTTGCCCTCTCCCCCCCTCACATGATCACCATCTTTCCTCACCCTCTCCCCCTCCCTCACCACCCAGCAAGCACCCACCCATGGAGGAGCCTATGCAAGTGGGGCACATGCGCCTGTCTCAGGAGGAACGAGAGCGGCGCCAGAGAACAGGTTCCTGCCTCTACTGTGGTGATCCAGGACACTTCCAGGTGGCATGTTCCAAGCGTCCAGTGAAAGAGAATGCCCATCAGCAGGGAAGGGAATCCTGACGAGTTGGTTCTCTCTTCAGCCAGCTTCCCCTAATTCTGTAATGCTCGCAGCTTCCTTGTCGTGGAGGTCTCAGACCCATCAACTTCAGGTGTTTATTGACTCTGGTGCAGCCGGGAATCTCCTGGACATCTCTCTCACTCAAAGATGGGGAGTTCCAACTCAGGAATTAAGAGAAAAGATCAACATTAAGGCGATGGACGGTTGACCTCTGGGAACCGGCCAGATCCATCTTTCCACCCAACCCCTCCAACTGGTCGCTGAAGGTACTCCAGGAGTGGGGACCAGCATGCCTGTCGACCTGTCTGGGTCCAGCTCAAGCTCCACTCCATGAATCCCCTCTTGTGTCAGCTAAGGACGTGGACCTGTCTGAGATTCTGGCTGAATATACAGAACTCCTTGAGGTTTTCAGTAAAAGGAAGGCCACCACCCTGCCCCCACACCAGCCATACGACTGTGCCATAGACCTCCCACTTGGCATTAGTCCTCCCCAGGGCCGGCTCTTTTCCCCCTCTCATCCTGAAATGGTGGCCATGGAGGAATACAGTAAGAAGGCATTGAGCATGGGGTTTATCCATCCGTCAGCCTCGCCAGTAGGAGCAGGCTTCTTTTTTGTGAGCAAGAAAGATGGCAAACTCCATCCCTGCATCAATTATCGGCCCCTGAACAACATCCCTGTGAAGAATCGCAACCCTCGTCCCCTGCTGGCGTCTGCAAGATGTTCAAACATCTCCAGGGTGCATATTTTCCAAAATTGATCTGCATAATGCTTACAATCTGATTTGCATAAGAGAATGGGATGAGAGGGAAAAGGCTTTCAGCAACTCTAATGGCCACTATGAATACCTAGTGATGCCTTTTGGTCTGGCCAACACCACCGCTGTATTCCAGGCCTTGGTTAACGATGTGCTCAAGGACATGTTGAATCAGTTTGTGTTTGTGTATTTAGATGACGTCCTTATCTATTCCTGCTCTCATCAGGAGCATGCCCAGCATGTCCGGAGAGGACTCAGATGCCTTCTTGAAAATAACCTGTACACTAAGCCTGAAAAATGTGAATTCCATGAAAACCAGATGTCATTTTGGGGCCTTATACTTACCCCATCAAATGGACCCTAGTAAAGTTCAGGCAGTTGTAGAGTGGCCCAAACTGTCTACAGTCGAACAGGTACGGCGCTTCATGGGGTTTGTGGACTTTTATCGCTGCTTCATCCGGAATTTCGGCTCGATTGCAGCTCCAATTAATGCAATCATCAAGATGACCTCGGCAGGATTCCTTTGGATGGACGATGCCGACCAAGCATTTTCTGAGCTAAAGCGACATTTTGCCACTGCCCCGCTGCTGCAACACCCAGACCCATCTCAGCCATTCGTTGTCAAGGTGGATGCATCTGATGCATTGGAGCTGTCCTCTCTGCGCTCATCTGCAGATAGCCAGCTGCACCCTTGTACCTTTCTTTCCCGCTGCTTGACTCTGTCCGAGAGGAATTACAATGTTGGAAACCGGGAGCTTCTGGCTGTCAAGGAGGCCTTGGAGGAATGGTGACACTGGCTGGAGGGAGCAGAGCATCCATTCTTGATCTGGACAGATCACAAGAACCTCTCCTATATTCAGAATGCTAAGAGACTTAACTCTCATCCAGCTCGGTGAACTCTTTTCTTCACAAGGTTCAATTTCATCCTCACTTATTGTCCCGGCAACAAGAGTACAAAGGCTGACACACTCTCCTGACAGTTCGACGGATTTGAGGGCAATGTCGATCCAGAGCCCATTCTTCTTCGCTCGTGTATCATGGGGAATAGAGGCAGAGGTGAGGGCTGCCCAACAGTCAGATCCAGGCCCGGATGGGGGCCCTCCCAACCATTTGTTTGTCCCTGCTGCTGTTGCTGAGTGTTAGAATGGGGTCACTCCTCCTGTCTGGTTGGACATCCGGGAATTCAACGGACTCAGGAGTTTATAAAGAGATAATTTTGGTGCCCATCTATGTCCCAGGATGTCCATGACTTTGTATCTGCCTGTCCCACCGGTGCTCAGAACGAGACATCACGCTAGCATCCTACGGGTCTGTTATGTCCACTGCCTGGGCCCCACTGCCCGTGGTCCCACCTCTCAGTAGATTTCATCACTGGTCTACCACTGTCTCATGGGAACACCACCATTTTGGTCATTGTGGATCAATTTTCGAAGGCTGTCCACTTCATTGCTCTCTCCAAGCTTCCATCGGCTCCTGAGACTGCCACACTCATGGTTCAACATGTATTTAGGCTCCATGACTTTCCTCAAGAGATAGTGTCTGATCGTGGACCACAGTTCACTTCCTTTCTGCTCCCTTGTAGGAGCCATGGCCAGCCTCTTGTCTGGCATCCACCACCAATCTAATGGCCAGACTGAGAGAGTGAACCAGGAGTTGGAGACAACCCTGCACTGCCTTGCCTCTTCCAACCCCACGTCCTGGAGCTCCCAATTGGTTTGGGCAGAAATCGCCCACAATAACCTTCAGTCGTCCTCCACCGGTATGTCTTCCTTTGAATGCCAGAAGGGATTCCAGCCACTGCTCTTCCCTGATCAGGAGATTGACGTAGGAGTTCCTGCTGCTGAACGGCTGATCCAGCGCTACAAGCACACCTGGAGACGAGCCAGGGCTTCTCTGCTGCGCGCCCAGGAACAGCATTCCCGGCAGGCTGATCAGTTCTGTCGATAGGTTAGGCCATTCAAGCCAGGAGAGGAGGTCTGGTTGGCATCAAGGGATCTTCCCCTGAAAACTGAGAACCAGAAATTGTCACCGCGTTATGTGGGACCATTTATAGTGGAAAAGGTTGTTAATAAGGTGTCTTATAGATTGCGTCTACCAACATCACTGAAGATCCACCCAATATTCCATGTTTCCCAGCTCAAACCGGTTACTACCTCTCCTCTGGCCCCAATCACCCCACCTCCCCCTTCTCCCCACCTGATAGATGGTTCCCTTGTCTATAATGTGTGGCACCTCCTGGCATCTCGCTGGGTACGTGGTAAGGTCCAGTACCTTGTGGACTGGAAGGGTATGGCCCAGAAGAACGTACCTGGATCCTGGCGAAGGACATCTTGGACAAATAGCTGATCCAGGACTTCCAGCGGACACAGGTCTGTGGCACCTAGAGAGGGGCACCCTGTCACAATCATGGATTTGGCAGCGCAATAGATACGGCAATTGCACTTGTGAATTTGCAAGTGTCAGCTAATTATTATTTAATCGTGATAGTATTTAACTCCATACTTGCGTCGCAATGTTTGTCGCAACTTGGACAGAGCACAGCAATGCTTCGCTGCCTGTTTGCATTTGGCCTTCTCTGAGAAATTGGACTTTCAAGTCACCCGACTCTGAAGACTAGCAGTATTCGTTTAATGTTTAGATATTCTTTTCAGCCACAGTGTAGGCTTTGTTTTCCTTTTGAGAGTTTTAGTTAACGGCCCTGTTTGGCCAGCCTTTATTGTTTATTTTCCCTTTAACACTGTTTGCATTAAAGTTTCTGAACTATTGACCTGCTTCAGTGTCTCTCACTCCACACTTGGGCCATAACCAAACCTAGTAACACAGACCCTTTGCACTCTGGGTGGCCCAGTTGATTCTGGGAAAATTGACATCACCTACTTACACTGTCCTACTTTTCTCAACACCTCTAGTCCTCAAATTCCTATTGACTATGCGGGGGTGAGGGGTCTATGATACAGCTCTGCCAAGGTAACCACTTATTATTCTTCTTATTTCTACATTCTACCCAGATTGCCTCGTTTGATGATCCCTCAAGAATATCCTTTCTAAACAAGGCTATTATGTTCTCTCTTATGTTCTCGCAGACTGACAGTGTTGTTAAGAAGTTGTATGGTGTTGGCTTTCATCAACTGTGGGACTGAGTTCAAGATCTATGAGGTAATGTTACAACAATATGGTTAGACCCCACTTGAAGTATTGTGTTCGATTCTGCTCGCCTCACTACAGGAAGGATGTGGATACTATAGAGAGGGTGCAGAGGAGATTTACAAGGATATTGCCTGGATTGGAGAGTATGCCTTAAGAGAATAGGTTAAGTGAACTTGGCCTTTTCTCCTTCGAGCGATGGAGGATGAGAGGATAAGATGATGAAAGGCATTGATCGTGTGGATAGTCAGAGGATTTTCCCTAGGGCTGAAATGGTTAGCACGAGAGAGCACAGTTTTAAGGTGCTTGGAAGTAGGTACAGAGGAGATGTCAGGGGTAAGTTTTTTACGCAGAGAATGGTGAGTGCGTGGAATGGGCTGCCGGTGATAGTGGTGGAGGTGGATACAATAGGGTCTCTTAAGAGACTCTTAAATAGGGAATGGAATTGATAGAATTGACCTTATTACCTACATCCTTCATATACATGAGGAGTAAAAATCTTTATGTTACGTCTCTGTCTAAATGTGCAATGTGCAATCATAGTAATTTATAATAAATACTATGTATTATGTAAGACAGGATAGTCAATATAAACATAGAAATACAGTTGCATCAGCATGAATTAATCACTCTGATGGCCTGGTGGAAGAAGCTGTCCCGGAGACTGTTGGTCCTGGCTATTATGTTGTGATACTGTTTCCCGGATGGCAGCAGCTAGAACAGTTTGTGGTTGGGGTGACTCGGGTCCCCAAGGTCCTGAATAGCGGGAAGTTCACATCTACAGATGTGCCGGGCTGTCCGCACCACTCTCTGCAGAGTCCTGCGATTGAGGGAAGTACAGTTCCCATACCAGGCAGTGATGCAGCCAGTCAGGGTGCTCTCAGTTGTGCCCCTATAGAAATTGCTTAGAATTTGTGGGCCATACTAAACTTCTTCAACCATCTGAGGTGAAAGAGGTGCTGAGCTTAGAAATGTAGATAGGGAAATTCTAGGCAGTTTCTAGAGTAGGTTAAATGGTCGGTACAACATTGTGAGCCAAAGGGCCTGTAATGTGCTGTAGATTTCTATGTTCTATGTTTTTATCAAAAAAGACAACACCTCATCCACTCCTACCTATTCCTCTATCACGCCTAGTGGGATCGGTATCCTGGAATATCGAGCTGCCAGTCCTGCCCTCGTTAGCCATGTTTCTGTTATTGTCACAATATGGCAGAGCCTAGCAGTAATTCACACCCTCAGTTCATCTACCTTATGGAGTGGCAAAGCAACAAGGTTTCTTGCAGGTCTACAACGCTTGTTTAAAAGGAGAGCTTCGCGAGCATTCAGGCTCATTCCAGTGGCCCAATCAGTAGTAGGAGTAGAGCACAATGATGCAGTTTCTGCAGGTCGGCGAAACTTGTTTGAAGGGAGAGCTTTGCAGGTGTTCAGGTTCATTCCAGCGGCCCAATCATCGACAGGAACAGAGCACAATGATGAGGTTTCTCGTAGGTTGGTGATGCTTGTTTAAATGGAGACCTTCGTGGGTGTTCGGGCTCATTCCAGCGGCCCAATCAGTAATGGGAGCAGAGCAAAGCGACGAGGTTTCTCGCAGTTCAGCGAAGCTTGTTTAGGAGGAGAGCTTCGTGGGCATTCGGGTTCATCAATCAGAGTTACAGGGAAGTAGTCACCCGAGGTTGCGGGAGGCAGCTAGCTGGGTGACTGTCAGGAAAAATGGAACTGTGAATAGGCAGTTAGCGCAGAGCACCGCTGTGGCCATTCCCCTCAATAATAAATATACTGTTTGGGATACTGTTGAGGTGGATGACCTCTCAGAAGAATGCCAGTGAAACCAGGTTACTGGCACTGAGCATGGGTCCATGGTGTGGAAGGGAAAGGGGGAGAAGAGGGTAGCGGTAGTGATGAGGAACTCAATAGTCAGAGGAACAGACAGGAGATTCTGTGGATGCGAACGGGACATGCGGATGGTATGTTGTCTCCCAGGTGCCAGAGTCAGAGATGTCTCAGATCACGTCCACGTTTTGGAGAGGGAGGGACAGCAGCCGGATGTCTTGGTACATATTGGTACCAGTGACATAGGAAGGAAAAGCAAATTGGTCCTGAAGAGAGCTAAGTAGAAAGCTGAGAAGCAGGACCTCCAGGATAGTCACTTCTGGATTGCTACCTGCGTCATGCCCTGGTGAGGGTGGCAACAGGATGATTTGGCAGTTAAATGCATGGCTGAGAAGAGGTGCAGGGGGCAGGGTTTCGCGTTCTTCGATCATTGGGATCTCTTGTGGGGGAGGGATGAACTGTACAAAAGCAAAAATGATGGGTTGCTCCTGAACCCGAGGGGGACCAATATTCTCGTGGGCAGGTTTGTTAGAGCTGTTGGGGAGGGTTTAATAGTATGCAGTCAGACTGTCAGGAAGGGCAGGCAGATGATAGGACACAACTGCAGCCAGCAGGGTAAGTATCAGTGCACTGGGGATGCAGAATCAAAAAGGGTAGCAAATATAGTACTCAAAAATGTTGTAGCTCAATGCACGGAATATAAGAAATAAGGTGGGTGATCTTGTTGCACTATTACAAATAGTCAGGTATCATGTTGTGGCCATCACTGATTCATGGCTGATGGATGGTTGTAGTTGGAGCTGAATGTCTGAGGTTACACGATGTGTCACCTCGGAAACTAGGCGTGGCTCTGTTGGTAAAGAATGGCATCAAATCAGAAGAAAGCTGTGACGTAGGATCGGAAGATGTTGAATTCTTGTGGGTTGAGTTAAGAAACTGCAAAGGTAAAAGGTAGTTACATACAAAGTTTGGGCACCCCTGGTCAAAATTTCTGTTACTGTGAATAGCTAAGCGAGTAAAAGATGAACTGATTTCCAAAAGGCATAAAGTTAAAGATGACACATTTCTTTAATATTTTAAGCAAGATTACTTTTTTATTTCCATCTTTTACAGTTTCAAAATAACAAAGAAGGAAAAGGGCCCGAAGGAAAAGTTTGGGCACCCTGCATGGTCAATACTTAGTAACACCCCCTTTGGCAAGTATCACAGCTTGCAAATGCTTTCTGTAGCCAGCTAAGAGTCTTTCAATTCTTGTTTGGGGGACTTTCACCCATTCTTCCTTGCAAAAGGTTTCTATTTCTGTGAGATTCTTGGGCTGTCTTGCATGCACTGCTCTTTTGAGGTCTATCTACAGATTTTCGATGATGTTTAGGTTGGGGGACTGTGAGGGCCATGGCAAAACCTTCAGCTTGCACCTCTTGAGGTAGTCCATTGTGGATTTTGAGGTGTGTTTAGGATCATTATCCTGTTGTAGAAGCCATCCTCTTTTCATCTTCAGCTTTTTCACAGATGGTGTGATGTTTACTTCCAGAATTTGCTGGTATTTAATTGAATTCATTCCTCCCTCTACCAGTGAAATGTTCCCCGTGCCATTGGCTGCAACACAAGCCTAAAGCATGATCGATCCACCCCCATGCTTAACAGTTGGAGAGGTGTTCTTATCATGAAATTCTGCACCCTTTTTTCTCCAAACATACCTTTGCTCATTGTGGCCAAAAGGTTCTATTTTAACTTCATCAGTCCACAGGACTTGTTTCCAAAATGCATCAGACTTGTTTAGATGTTCCTTTGCAAACTTCTGATGATGAATTTTGTGGTGAGGATGCAGGATAGGTTTTCTTCTGATGACTCTTCCATGAAGGTTATATTTGTGCAGGTGCTGCTGCACAGTAGAACAGTGCACCATCACTCCAGAGTCTGCTAAATCTTCCTGAAGGTCTTTTGCAGTCAAACAGGGGTTTTGATTTGCCTTCCTAGCAATCCTATGAGCAGTTCTCTTGGAAAGTTTTCTTGGTCTTCCAGACCTCAACCTGACCTCCACTGTTCCTGTTAACTGCCATTTCTTAATTACATTACGAACTGAGGAAACGGCTACCTGAAAGTGCTTTGCTATCTTCTTGTAGCCTTCTCCTGCTTTGTGGGCATCATTTACTTTAATTTTCAGAGTGCTAGGCAGCCGCTTAGAGGAGCCCATAGCTGCTGATTGTTGGGACAAGGTTTGAGGAGTCAGGGTATTTATAAAGCTTTGAAATTTGCATCACCCGACCTTTCCTAACGATGACTGTCAACAAGCCATAGCCCTAACAGGCTAATTAAGGTCTGAGACCTTGGTAAAAGTTATCTGAGATCTCAAATCTCTTTGGGTGCCCAAACTTTTGCATAGTGCTCCTTTCATTTTTTTTCACTCATAAAATTGTACAAAACAAAAATAATACACTAATCTTGTGTATGTTGAATTGTCGAAATGAATGTTTCGTCTTTAACTTTATGGCTTTTTAAGATCACTTCATCTACTATTCACCTAACTATTCACAGTAACAGAAATTTTGACCAGGGGTGACCAAACTTTTACATTCCACTGTAGTGTTGAGGAAACAGCTAGACTACAGAAGGACAGACAGATTAGGAGAATGGGCAAGAAAGTGCCAAATGAAATACAATGTTGCAAAATGCATGGTTATGCACTTTGGTAGTAGAAATAAATGGGCAAACTATTTTCTAAATGGGGAGAAAATCCAAAAATCTGAGATGTAAAGGGATTTGGAAGTCCTTGTGCAGAACAGCCTAAAGGTTAACTTGCAGATAGAATCAGTGATGATGAAGGCAAATGCATTGTTAGCATTCATTTCAAGAGGTCTAGAATACAAGGGCATGATGGTGAGGCTTTATAAAACAGTGGTGAAGCCTCAACTTGAGTATTGTGGACAGTTGTGGGCTCCTCATTTAAGAAGAGATGTGCAGACATTGGAGAAGGTTTAAAGAAGGTTCACAAGGATGATTCCGGGAATGAAAGGATTATACAAGGAACATTTGATGGCTCTGAGTCTGTACTCGCTGGAATTCAGAAGGATGAGGGGGGACCTCATTGAGACCTTACAAATATAGAAATGCCTCAACAGAGTAGATGTAGAAAGGATGTTTCCCATGGTGGGAGAGTCTAGGATGGGAGAGCACAGTCTCAGGATAGAGGGGTGCCCATTTAAAACAGATGTGGAGAAATTTATTTAGTAGAGGGTGGTGAATTTGTGAAATTTGTTACCACAGGAAAGAAAGCTGTGGAGGCTAGGTCATTGGGTGTATTTAAAGCGGAGATTGATAGGTTCTTGATTGGACACGTCATCAAAGGTTACGGGGAGAAGGCCAAGGAATGGGGTTGAGGAGGGGAAAAAAGGATCAGTCACGATTGAATGGTGGAGCAGACTCGATGGGCCGAATGTCCTAAATCTGCTGCTGGGTCATATGGTCGTGTGGTCTTACCGGTAAAGCTAAACTATCAGCATTGAAACAGATGCAATGTACAGCCATCATCCCATCTGCTCTTTTACTATAAACAAGGCCACTCTGATTGCTTGGCTTACACTCTTTCTTCTCACTGACTTCACTCTCCTGAGTCTCTGTCAATCCAGTTAAACCTTCCTCTGTGGCAAAAACAAATTTCCCCTCTAGGATATTGGTCCCCCTGCAGTTCCTGTGCAACATGTCCTTCTTGTACAGGTTGCCACTATCCCAGAAGAGTTCCTGACGATCCAAGAATCTGAATCCCTCCCCATTGCAGTTCTTCAGCCATGCATTCATCTTTCTCTTCTTGGACTCAGTAGCATGTGGCACTGGGAGTAATCTGGAGATCACTATCCTGAAAGTCCTACATTCTTATTTCATATCTAACTTCCTATACTCTTTCTATAGAACATCATGCCTTGTTCTACCGATGGCACTTGTACAAACTTGTACCTTTGGCTGCTTATCTTGCCCCTCAAGAATTTTATGCAGCTGCTCAGGAAAGGTTTAGAGAGATGTGCCACACATGGGCAAATGGGACCAGCTTGGTGTGGATGAGTTGGGCTGAAGGGCCATTTCTGTGCTGTATAACTGTATGAGAGTGGCGTGGTGGAGATATGCCTCTACCAAAGGGGCTGTAATGTGTCCCTTCCCTCCGCTAGCCTGCAGGTCGCCCTTGGGCAAGGTGTAGCACCTGCTTAGCGCCCCCGCCGCCCCACACCCCGATCAGAGTTATGTGAAGCCAGGGGAGCAGGTCATATGGCCTTTTGCATATCACAAGTGCTGGTTATGCCACCACTGGTGTCAGGTAGACAATCTCTAAAGAGTGTTAATAATGGCTGTGGTCACCCGTCTTGCCCAGAAGAAGGCAATGGCAAACCACTTCTGTAGAAATATTTGCCAAGAACAATCTTAGACATGGACAGAGAAAAGAATACGAACAAGACGTGTGAGGGGGGGGTCTTCCCTGTAGGCACAGATTCAAGACAGATGGAAAGCCATGATTGCCCTTATCATATGATATGGCACACATTGATGATGACGATAACGGAATGATTCATCTGCCAGCACCTTTGCCAGTAAAACTGCCTCTTGGCCTTTCAGGAATGGGATACAACACTGCTTTTAAGATTGGTTTATTCCTAATCTAAGAAAGAAGCTGTTCTTAATCTTGAGCAGAGAAATATTCAGGAAACATAGGGAAACCAATTAAAGTTGAAAAAGAAATAAATGTGTTTACTACGTGAGGCCACCCACTCATCATGAATATCAAAATACACAAAGTTGTTCCTACATGAATAAAGTACTAGGGTGATCCTTTTGTCACTGTACTAAACAAGAAACTGGAATACGTGGAAGAAATCAGTGCCAGCGCATGTCTGAAATGGCCCTGATGTCAGATGCTAAGAGATCCAATGACCTTGCCCTCCATAATGCGAGGAGTCCAGACCTGAGATGATATTGAAAGGTGAAAGTCACATAGCTCTGTGATATCTGCCAATCAAACCTGAGTTTTCTTATCCTTGGAGTGAGATACTGCAAGAGTCTGAAGAGATTTTGGACTGTATTGAAGAGAGTCCAATGACAGCAGGATGACTCATTTAAATAGTGACACAGTATACTGTGCTCTTCGTCAATGGTTATCCTCCGAAGCTTTGAACTCTGATTTATTTTAATAGTGATTGATATATGCATTGTGCTATGTTTGACATAATTAGGTATGTGGTTGGTGCTGGGCAAATTAAAATGGATCACAAGAGCAGGTGCATGGCTTTGTGATTGTTACCTTTTCACATGGAAATGATCTTTAACACAACTTCTTCTGGATAAAATTAAACGTATTACAGAGTGCTGAAAAGGGAAACAACCTTGCATGATCTAATTTAATAATAATTGTAAATAATTGTCCTTTGCCAAATAAATGAAGTTCACCTGGTTTGTAGCATTACTGCTGTGATTAACAGCTAAAATGTTCTCAACATTATACAGTATTTATTTTTATAAAACAATGTAGACTAAACAACCTAAAGGGCCCAAAACATTCTTATATCACAGTCCCTCGTTTAGCCCAAACTACCATTTTAATAAAAAGAGATGAAATGCATAACGAATGGCCATTCAAAAGATGAATATATAGCTGAATGATGATATAATTTTGCGCAGGCATCAGTGAAGAAGTTGCATACTGTTCGGTAGCTCCTGAGTTAAGAACACCAACAGTCAACAAAGGGAGGAGAAGAAAGGGGAGCAGAATAATACAGCACGGCTGATCTGTTCCAGCTCCAGTGAAACAGATTCAAACCTGACCTCTGATCCTGTCACTGTGCATGTTCTCCATATGACCACCTGGATTTCTCCTGGGTGCTCTGCTTTCCTCCCATCTTCCAAATCAGGCTGGTTGGTAATTTAATTCACTGCTGAAATATTCACCTAGCATAGGTGGGTGGCAGGAGAATCAGAGTGAAATTGATGAAAGTGGGATTGATGGGATTGAGCTGAGAGCTTGCATGGAATTTATGGGCTGAATGACTTCCTTTGTGGTAAGAAAATATAAGAAAAATGAGAAATATCATGCCACTTAAAGGCTCTTTCAGCTTCTAGTGTTGCTGATAATAATCATTTAATAATTCTGTCTTTGAAGAAGGTTTTTGAGACACGGAAAGATATTCTGAGACACTTTGAAGTTCATTTTCCTGGATAATTTCTCATTGTGTTGCCTAATGAAAATAAGTGTAGCTTGTAGTCAACTTCAGGAGAAATCCCTTTGTGTGAAAAGAGACCTTGATGAGGATGGTTCGGAGTATCTGAGACAAGGATCAAGACATGGTATAAAGCTGGAATGAGAACTGAGCACAAACAAAATGCTAGACGATACCTCTAGCTGGGCTTTTGACTGAGCACTGAGGCTCTGTTCAAGTGCTCTTTAAACCCTCAATTCTTGGCACCCAAAATATGATTGCCAACTAGCGGGATGGTAGTTGAACCCTTAACAGGAGCACGCCAGCTCTCCAAACTCCAGAGAGTTAGAGCATCTAAACCCTAGAAGCTGGCGTGGTTAGGTGCGTCTCATAACACTTTGCTGTACGAGAGTTAGAGGAAGAAGAAATAAGTGTAAGAGAATACCACAAGAGAGAGGTGAGTAATGGTAGGAAGGAGAGAAGAGGTCTTCACAGGAAACCCCAGTCAACCACGGTATTTAGAAAGATTGACATTTGTGATTTGCCAAAAAAACTATGAACACAAGTATAAAAGAAACAGACGCAGGAGTAGGTCAATCAGTCCCATAAAACTCTCCACCACTCTATAAAATTCTCACCCCTCACCACTTTCCCGTGTCCTGCTTCATCCTTTAACTCAGAAGCAAGGAAATTATTCAATGACTCAATCTTAATCGGGCTCTGAGGGAGGAAATTCCAAAAATTCACAACCTTCTGAGAGAAGAAATTCATTTTCATCTCCACCTCAGGCAGCTGACTTCTTATTCTGTCCCTTAATTCTAGTTAATCAAACTTTCTCATGGCTACTCTTCAGTTCCCCTCAGCAAGATCCCCACTTAGACTTTTACACTCTAACTAGTATAAGTTCAGGGACATGCCTGTCCTAGCATGCAGAATCAGCTCTGGTGGGCTGGATGGATGAAATCTACAGTGAAATCCAACAGCCAGGAAGTCCATACTGCAATGCTCCATGGAGAACGAAGGGCATGACAAGACACCAGATATATCATAGTCATCCACTGCAACCAAGGAAGACTTCAGTTTGTGATGCTTGCTTGTAGCACTGGACCTGGACATCCAAGGTTGAGAGTATGAATTCCCTCAGTGCAACTGTTTCTCAATGTTAAAAACTCTCCTGCACAGATTTCCTGTCATCGTTGGACAAGATGGACAACCACCAGTATAAGTCCTAAACTTCTCAATCAATTGCAAGGCACAGAGTGCTGGAGAAAATCAGGTGTTCGGGCAGTGTCTGTGGAGGTAAATGATCTGATGATGTTTCGGGTTGAAATCCTTCACCTGGTCTGAAAGATTGCCAATATAAAAAGATGGAAGGAAGGTGTAGAGCCAGAGATAGGTAAACACAGCTAATGGAGTTGATAGGCAGATGAGGGAAGAGGGAAGTTGGGGTTGGTGTCAGAATTTGGGAGGTGATGGGTGGAATCTGACTGGAGAGGAAGGTGGATCATGGAATAAAGGAGTGAGGTGGGAGCGCAGCCAGTGGAAGGAATATGTGGATTGAGGAGATGTGAATCTTGAGGAGAGAGAAAAGAGGAAAAGGGACAAAGGTGGAGCTGTTACCATAAATTTGGGGGGTAAATATAATGCTATTAGGTAGGAATTTGGGAGTATTATTTGGGAACAAATGTACATGGAAATGAAGAATGGAAATGTGAAGGCTGTTTAAGGAGTACTTGCATGGGATTCTAGATAGGTTTGTCCCATTGAAGCTGGGAAAGGATAGTTAGGTGAAGGAATCATGGTTGACAAGAGATGTGGATTAAAGGGAAAAATAAGTTTACTTAAGAGTTAGGAAGTGAGGAACACACAAGGCTCTAGAGAGTTTCAAGGTAGCCAGGAAGGAGCTTAGGAATGGACCTGGGAAAGCTAGAAGTGGGCATGAAAAGGTCTTGGTGAGTAGGATTAAGAACAATCCCAAGGTGCTCTACACATGTGTGAAGAACAGGAGAAGGAATAGGGAGAGGGTAGGACTGACGGATCAAGGAGGTCAAGGAAGTTATTAATGAATAGGCTCCTTCAGAATTCAACAGTAAGATGGAATTTGACGTTTGTGAGGGCCATATCCAAAGATTCCTCAAAGTTACTACACAGGTTGAAAGGGTTGGTAAGACGTTGTATGGTGTATTGGCCTTCATTTGTTAGAGGATTGAGTTCAAGAGCCATGAGCTAATGTTGCAGCTTTATAAAACTCTGGTTAGACCCCACTTGGAATATTGTGTTCAGTTCTGGTTTCTTCATTATAAGGAGAAAGTAGAAGCTTCAGAGAGGCTGCAGAGAAGATTTACCAGGATGCTGCCTCAATTGGAAAGCATGTCTTATGAGGCTAGATTGAGTGAGCTAGGGCTTTGCATTTTTAAGCAAAAGAAGATGACAGGTGACTTGATAGATTTGTACAAGATGACAAGAGGCAAAGATCGAGTGGATAGCCAGAGACTTCTTTTCCAGGGCAGAAATGACTAATTTGAGGGCACATAATCTTAAGGTGATTGGAGAAAAGTATAGGGTGGGTGGCAGAGTTAAGCTTTTTTACACAGAGTGGTGGGTATGTGGAATGCACTGTCAGGTGTGATGGCGGTGGTAGGTACATTAGGGATATTTAAGAGACTTTTGGATAGGCACCTGGATGATAGAAAAATGGAGGGCCATGTGGGAGAGAAGTTAGATTGATCTTAGAGTAGGTTAAAATGTCGGCACAACACCATGGGCCAAAGGGCCTGTACTGTGCTGTAATGTTCTATCTTCTGTGTTCTATGTTCAGTGTTCATGCTGCCATATTAGAGATTCCCCAAGCTATCAGTTGCTGTTCCACTAATTTGTGATTAGGCTCAACTTAGCAGTGGAGGAGGCCATTGATGTATTTCTCAATATATTTTCATATATCAACTTACCCTTCTTCTCAAGATCAAACTAATCCAATTTTTGCACTGCCACCATTGCAAAAATATTGTTCCTTAAAATGGAGTCCAAAACTGCATCCAGTACTGAAGATGCATTCTCAAGTGTTCCCTAAAAGTGACATTAAAACTACTTCTGTTTATACTTCATGCCACATACAATAAAGACCAGTATTCCATTTGCTTTTCAATTTACTTGCTGTAATTAATCGTATGCCATGTCTTAGAGCTTGGAAACATTTGAAATGCCCGGCAGTACCTGAGGAAGGAGAACTGGTATTTCAGGTCAAAAATTCTTCATCAAAACTGGAAAAGAGAAAAACAAGTTAGTTACAATAGGGGTGGGTGTGCGCAAATGTTTGGATGAGGCCAGGGTTACCATGGGGATAAAATATTGATGAAATTATTGATAGGTAAATAAGGGAATTTTGAGAGCAAGAAAACAAAGGAATGCAAATCTGTAAGGAACGTCTAGCAGGTAATATTGCGCTGGTGGAGAGAGATAAACTGAGCCAATCTTCAGGGGGAAAATACTCCAAACCTATCCACTAGCTCCTTGTAACTCGAGCTGTATGCTGTGATTCTTTTTCTGCACCCTTTCTAGCATCATGACATCCTTCCTCTTGAATGGCGACCAGAATTACACCGTATTTAGTTAAAGTTTAATTATCATTCAACTGTACCTGAGTACCCATGAATACAGTCTAATGAAACAGTGTTCCTCTGAGACCAAGGTGCAAAACATATTACCAACAGTCATACAGAGCACAAACTACATACATATAGCCCATCCCTGGGTGATATATACTGTAAATTGATGGTGCATGGGTGTTATCAGCAAGAACAAGCAACTCTCATCAGTCTGCACACATGTACGTCATCCAGCTTGTCCTACTGATCGAACACTGGCGTGTCCTCTCCTGGACTGCGGCAACAGGCAAGTCCCTGGCTTGTGGCCTAATCCTTGCTACAATCGAGGCAACGCAGCTCCCCCCACTGCCTGTCTCTCCAATAAACAAGGGAAACAGACTTACAGCATTTTACGATACTCATGTCCAATAATTGTTGGAGTTCAATTGTGGTTTCATCAATGTCTTGTACAGCATTCCAATTCGTGTATCCAATGTAAGCAAATATACCATATGCCTTCTTCACTTCCTCATCTATCTGTGTCACCGTCTTCAGCAAACTATACGGTTGTACCCTTAGGTCTACAACACTCTCTGAGGACACTATAGTTTACTGTATAAATCCTGTTCTGTTTTAACATTTTATTAAGCACTTGTCTGAGATAAATTCCGTCTGCCATTTCTTTATCCCCTTTCCCAGTTGACCTAGATACTGCTGCAAAGTTAGACAGCTGTCTTCACTGTCCGCCGCCCTAGCAATTTTGATGTTGCCTGATTTTCACAATGTTTTATGCTTTTTCTCTCAACTTCAGTTTATACTGTGACACTGAGTGCAAAAGTAATGTAAATTTAAGGTTGATGTGCAGTTAACATCTTAAGGATCATAGGGTTAATCAGGGCAACATGGTTGTATGGTGCTTAGTTAAAAATGATGGTCACAATACACTGATCTTCCCCTGTCGTATTCTCAGTGAGTTATTTGATACCAATATAAGGCATAAAATAAATAATATTCAGTTTACTGGTGGAAGAACCAAGGTAATACAATGCGAATAAACATTTTCTTCAAAACTAGTCAAATTATTGAAGCAATAGGTGAAAATACTGAAGTATGTATTGCTAAAATATTTGAGTGGAAAAGGTCTATCTTTTTGTTGGTTGGGTCAGATATTAAACTGACATATTTTTCCTTAGTGATGTTGTGCCTCAGAGTCAACACACAGAGACTGTGATTATTTTAGTCCAGTTTCTATGGTGGTCTCATAAAGATTGATTTTTAGTGATGCACACTGAGTGGTCTGGAGGGACAGCTGTACCATCACTCTTACTCATGGCACTGTCAATATCAGTTTTTTGTGAACCGTGTTCATGGTATTGTGCAGAGAAACATCTTCAGTTGCTAATTCTTCATACAATGGATGGGATAATAAGGACATGAGAGACAAGCAGGAGAAGGCCATTCATAATGATTTAACTGTTATTGTAAAATAACATAATGTGACCACCCACTTTCTGGCACACACGAACCGGCTCACAACAGCACGCGCAGGCAGAGGGCCGGCCCCAAAAAGGGCGCCAGGCCATCTTCACCAGCAGGGGGAAAATCCCGCGCGCAGAAAGGGTCTGGGAATATGCATTCCCCACAGCAATCCCGCCAAGGGAGGGCAGGAACGGGAAGGCTTTAAAGCAGGCCGTGAAGTTTGAATAAATCTCTTTATCGCAACTCCAACTCACCGACTCCGTGTGGTTATTCTAGCGCTGTGTGTAGCACACCGCTACAATAATCTTAATCTTGGTGAATTATATGTTGCCATAAGAGGGCCCTCAAGAAACAGTGTACACTGTACCTAGTTATCAATAGCAGCACATCTTCAGTAATTATATCAGAACTGCTCTTGGTCTGAGAACAAGAGGCCCTCCTAATTCTCCTCCACTGCACAGACTAGGTGACTGATTTGCAAAGGACCTGTGCTCTGTCCACAATAGCCACTCTGAGCATGCCATTTCAATTACCCTTCCCATTCCCACATGGACCTGTTCATCTTCATTGCCAAGGTGAGGCATAATGCTTGCTGGAGGAACAGCATACTATAGCATGCTATGCTGGGTAGTCTAATCTTATGGCATGAACGTTGAATTTTCCAATTTCATGTAATCCTCACCTCCAATGTGTTCCCTACATCCTACAACCTCTCTCCTTCTGATCATTATCCAGTCTTCCTTTATCTGTCCCTTTGTCCTTATCTCTCCTCTAGCGCTCAAAGTTCCATCCATCAACTACACACAAATTTCACCCACTGATTTTCCCCTCTCTTCCTTAAGTGGTCGGGCTCTGGTTCTATCTGCCTTTCACCTTTCCCCTCATGTTTCACATTATCACCTTCCTTACTTATCAGACTGCAGCATTTATAGCCTCTTGTGTTTCTTGATCTCACTACTTGAGATTCAGTGCTGCTCAATCCTGCCACTTTGATCTGGCCCATGCCATCATTAACCTGGTCCAACACTGCATGCCTTTATTAATGTGATGTGTGCCAGAAGTCATGTCTTCAACCTTCAGCCTTCTCTCCCCACTTGACTCCATCTACCTCTCATTTGTTTTGCTTGACTCCATCTATTAATAAGTTTCAAAGGTACATTTAATGTCAGAGAAATGTATACAATATACATCCTGAAATTCTTTATCCGCACCTATCTCTGTCTCTCAGCTCTACACACAACCCTTCCCCTACTTCATTCCATGTGCCTGTCATCCATCGCCCCTCCCTGACCTACCAATTACCTACGGATTTTGTGTCACCACTCCTTCTATCATCTCCCCTTTCCCCTCATGAGGGTTATTCATTCCTCTCCTACCACTGCGCTACTTGACCCATTGAGTTACTCCAGCAAATCGTTTGTTGAATAAGAAATGCCCTATTAAAGTACATGCCACTTACACAGGACAACAAAGATCTTACTTCCTGAATACTTTTGGGTGTATCTTATGGATTTTGGGTTGCTGATCATGAAAATCACCATGAAATTTCCTTATCATGCACCATTTTTAAAAAATCATCTATTGATAATTCAAGTCAGAATAACTGATGCCAAGGTTAAGGAAGGCATATTTGTTGGTCCACAAATCAAACAAGTCATCACTAATAGGCAAATTGAAAAAATTCCAGTGGGACTGGAGAAAATCACATAGAAGGCATTCAAAGATGTTATTGAAAATTTTCTTGACAGCTACAGAGCACCAATCAACGTGCAACTGGTTGACAACATGTTTCAAGCATACAAAACCATGAAGTGCAACAGGTTACTGAAGGTTCATTTTCTGCATTCCCATTTAGAATTCTTCCCTGCAAATCTTGGCGCTGTCAGTGATGAGCATGGTGAAAGGATTCACTAGGACATTGCAGTCATGGAGAAACAGTATCAGGGCAACTGGAATCCATCCATGCTGGCTGATTATTGTTGGATACTTAAGTGAGAAGTCTCAGACACTGAATATGAATGAAAATCATCAACAAAATATTTTAGCTTGGTTGAACTATTGCAGTGTCAACACCATTTTGCAATTAAATGCATTATATGCAATAAAAGTTAATTTCTTGTTTCTCCGAATTCTGAAATCATATTTGAGTTCAGGTTCAAGCAGCCTATCATAAACAAATATATTTCTGAGGAAGCAATACGTTCAAAAAAATTGATTGTCCAGTGTTATCAGAGTCTCTTTGCGCAAAGTTTTAAATGTTTTATGGTGTTCACTTTCACCAAGCCCAGAACACATGTACCATTGTACTATAAAGCTACAAAGATAATTAGCAAGAAACTTTAAGGCTACTTCTTTGTCTCAGACTTCAGACCATGGTATGAGCTACTCAAGCATTGTCCTCATAGTTCTTTGTATCTTCTTTGATTATCTTTCTGAGTTTTAATTAATCCCAGAAATTCATTATTCACCCTCATAGAAGACTTAGAGAAAAATACATATGAGCAATGGAAATTCAAACTTTCATGCACAAGGGCTTAGAAATTACATTGATATATATAAAATTTAGTATACTATTATGTTATCTTGGTTTCTTATGTTTAAATTACATTGTTTGTAGTATTTTTTTTTGGTATTGATACCTTCTGGAATTTTATTATATTTTAACATTGTATTAATGTTTATATGGCTTACCTTTTTGTATACTTATTCAATAAAAAGATTTAAAAAGAAAGAAAGAAATTACATTTACCAATGTTGTTAATGATACTACCGGGGAAATACACATTTGTACTTAAATACATACAACAGCATGCAGTTGCTTAAAGGTTCTGTTTTTAAACTAGTAATCTATGAACGTGATATCTTCTTGCTATAAAATTTAATGTCAGTTTAATTAAACTAAAAAAGCCATAAGAAAGGAAAAGATGAAATTTGAAGGTAAGTTAACCAAAAATGTCGAAGGATACTGGAAGTTTTTTCTGATCTATAAAGTATAAAAGAGAAGCAAGAGTGGATATTGCACTGCTGGAAAATAACACTGGAGAGGCTGTAATGGGAAACAAAGAAACAGCAGCAAACTGAATAAGTATTTTGCAACAGTCTTCACTGTGGAAGGCATTTGCAGTATTCGAGAGTGTCAGAGAACAGAAGTGAGCAAGGTTGCTAATACTAAACAGAAGGTGCTTGGGAAGCTGAAAGGTCTGAAGGTAAATCCGTCACCTGGACCAGGATTACACCCCGGGGTTTGGAAGGAGATTGCTAAAGAGATTATGAAGGCATTAACAATGATCTTTTAAAAATTACTAGTTACTGGGATAGTTCTGGAACACTGGAAAATTCCAAAGATCACTCCACTCTTTGAGAAGGAAGGGAGGCAGAAGAACAGAAATTATAGGCCAGTTAGCCTGTCTTCAGTGGTTGGGAAGATGCTGGAGTCCATTATTAAGAATAAGGTTTCAGACTACTTGGAGACATGTGATAGAGTAGGCCAAAGTCAGCATGGTTTCCTTTTGTGGAAATTTGGACTGACAAACCTGCTGGAATTCTTTGAGGAAGTAACAGGCAGGATAGCAAAGAAGAGTCAGTGAACGTTGTTTACTTGGATTTTTAGAAAGCCTTTGACAAGGTGCCACACTTAAGGCTGCTAAACAAAATAAGAGCCCATGGTATTATGGAAATATACTAGCATGGATAGAAGACTGGCTGATTGGCAGGAGACAGGGAGTCAGAATTAAGGGGGCCTATTCTGGTTGGCTGGCGGTGACAGGTGGTGTTCCACAAGCCCAGTATTGAGACCACTTCTTTTCACTGTATGTGTCAATGATTTGGATGATGAAATTGATGGATTTGTGGCCAAGTTTGCAAACAATACAAAGACAGGTGGAGGGGCAGGTAGTTTTGAGGAAGCAGGGGTCTGCAGAAGGACTTGGACGGATTTGGGAGAATGAGCAAAGAAGTGGCAGATGGGGTACAGTGTAGGGAAGTATATGGTCATGCACTTCGGTAGAAGGAATAAAGACGTAGACTATTTTTTAAATGGGGAGAACATTCAAAAATCAGAAGTGCAAAGGGACTTGGAAATCCTTGTGCAGGATTCCCTTAAAGCTAACTTGGAGGTTAGGTTGGTGGTAATGAAGGCAAATACAATGTTTACATTCATAAGATTAAGGGTGTGATCCTGAGGCTTTATAAGACATTGGTGAAAGGTCAAAGTACATTTATTATCAAATTATGTATAAATTATACAACTCTTGAGATTGTTTACTCACAGGTAGACACAAATTAAGAAACCAGAAAGAACTCAATTAAAGAGAAAAAAGAAAATAAAAGACCAACACCTGAAACGCAAGTAGAAGAAAAAAAAACAAATCATACAACCAATTGAAATGAACAACAACAATCTGAACCAAATATTGATTCATTAGATCTGAACCTCGGAGCAAAAAGCCCAAAGCCTCCTTATCTGTTCATCATATTAACAGGCATGGAACACAACAGCTGGGACAGTCTTCATAGCCCCAGACTGCACTTGAAGTATTGTGACCATATTTGAGCCTCTTATCTATGAAAAGATGTGCTGGCATTGGGAAGGGTCCAGAGAAGGTTCATGAGAATAATTTAGTAAATGAAAGAGTTAACGTATGAGTAGTATTTGGTGGCTCTGCGCCTGTACTCAAAGTGTAGAAGAATGAGGTGTGATCGCATTGAAATTTATTGAATATTGAAAGGACTATGCAGAGTGGATGTGGAGAGGATGTTTCCAATAATGGGTGAGTCCAGAACCAGAGAGTAGAGCCTCAGAAGAGAAGGATGTCCATTTAGAACAGAGATGAAAAGGAATTTATTTAGCCAGAGGGTGGTGAATCTGTGGAATTTATTGCCACAGATGGCTGTGGAGGCCAATTCATTGAGTATAATTAAAGCAGTGGTTGATAGGTTCTTGGCTAATCATGGCATCAAAGGTTACCGGGAAAGGCAGGAAAATGAGGTTAAGAAGGTTAATAAATCAGCCATGTTGGAAATGCCAAGCAGACTCAATGGGCTGAGTGGCCTAAGTTTGCTTCTAAGTCTTATGGACATATGGTCTAAAAATGTAGTAGCTACAATGGTCATCACAAAATACTGAATTACTTTGTAATAACATATTGCACTCACTAATGCCTGGTCTGGTCAATATATGACAGCAGATTCGCTACAAAATGGTTGATCTTAACCTAACCAAACATTCAACTCAATGGCATTCAGAGATAGACAATAAGGATATGAGAAAAAGATGTCAGAGTATGCTATTCATAATAATTAGGACTAATATATCCTAATATCGCTTTACTACACTAAAATAACATTCTTTGATTAGCTTACTACCCAATAAATGCTGGCCTCCCCAATGGTGATCACAGTCCTGAAAGGATTAAAAGTATTACTTAGCAGGCTTCAATGCGTAATTTTAATTCTCTTTGAATTTACGCCTCCACAGAAAAAAACAAATAGAATCTAAAAATGTATTATTAATTTGATTCTTACTATTTCAAACAGTAATCAGTTTTAAATATATGATTTATTTACTACTACTTCTAGCACCTTAAAAAATACCGAGAACAGTTCAAAAACCTCTACAAATAATACTAATAACAAAACTAAAGCAATTAAAAGAAAACGATTGTATTAAATTATGAGAGAACTGTAAGCATTAGAAATAGCCTATAATATATAATTTCATTCATCAGAACTTATTATTGTTTAAGCTCTTTGAAATATCAAAATGATGTAAAATTATGATATTTTTTAACCTCTGAAAACAAAAACATTAGCTCTCTGCACACTTTTCTACAGCCCAATCAAAAATCATTTTGTGTTCCCAATTTGGAAATCTTGAAAAACATGTCACTTTTTCTTTAGACATAGTTTTCCCTACTGACAAGAGTTTTTATAAGCAATAATTTCATTTCAGGTCAATCATGAAAATGCAAACAGAATACCTATCAAAATGAATAGATATTACTTCACCTTGTAAGGCATTGGTTGGCAGTAATTCAGTCATAAAAGGATCTGATAATAAAGATGAAGTTCTAAATTTTAGTGTTAGAGATTATGCAACTTGTCATGATAAATGATTACAATAGGTGAAGGTGTAATCTATCAACTTTGAGAGCTCTACCATGTTGTATATGCATCTACCGTGGAGCAAAAAAATCGTTGTCCTCAATGGTCTGTCTCCAGTTTGTTGTTTATGCGTTATCAAAGTTTAATGCATAGATTTACAACTACACTTATAACCCTGACCTGAAATGGTAACAAACTGAACATTCCAAACAAAATGCTGCCACGCTTGCTTTTACAAAAGTGAGATCATGCTTGTTATTTTTAAAATGATAGTGTTTTCAGTAATGAACTTTCTAGTCGAGGGCCTCCGCCAGTCAGAGTCAACCATGGATATTGCATCCAGCTGTCTAGATATGCAAACTTGGGCAGTATGATGCAAGATCAACCATGTAGCAAACTCCCCCTCTCCACGCATCTGATGCTCCTAAAGGAATGGCAGAGACCAATGCAGTTTGGTACCAGCAGTGTCACAGGAGTTGCCAGTCAGCATTGAACTCAATGTCTTACGGAATCCAGCTTTAGATTTTTCCCTCGGAGTTTACTCCAGAAGGCTTCCCCATGAATGGGTATAGCCGCAAGGCAGCAGAACTTTGAGATTAGAGATTTCCTTCTCCTAGGTGAGCTGCCAACCATGCCTGACGAGTCCCATTGCCCAAAGCGACTAGTTTCAGGAGAAAGGTTTCCACCAGGCTTAGTAGCTAAGCCAGGAGCTGGCTTGGTTGTCGGAGGCCATTTGAGGTGCACGCCACTGGGAGAATTTAACAGATAGTGGGAGCTTGTCCTCATTACCACTCCTGGCTATATTAACCTTAATGAACTTTAAGCAACTGTTAATATTGTGCGGAAGAGGCCGAAGTCCCTTGTCCTCAAAGCTCTTGAGGTTACAACAGTTGAAGTTCTAACATACTGCTCCAGGGCAGAAAATGATGGATTAAATCTGCTTAACTAACAGGGTGGAGAATGAACAATGCCATTGTGGAATGTGACAAAAGTGAAAGTCTGGAGGTGACACAGTACATCACACGTTATACTTCAGACTGAGGTCTACAAACTAACTGACTGAATTCTGTCAGAAAGATTACTGTTTTTTTCTCTCTAACTTAAGCATGAATTCTAGTAAATCTTTCAACTCCATTAGGTTTGCTGCATGTTGAAACCAGGGGAATTAATTTTCCTCTGGCAGTACAATGGATAATGTTGTTGCACAAAATTCTCATGAACATTTTAATAATTTAAATTGGGATTATTCCAGAAACATTTAGGAACCGTGGTTCACAAAGGCTCTAATTGGAAGTCAAGATTGATGGGCTGCAAAGTCTCCAACATCTACGTTTAATTATGACATTTTTCTTAATTTTTAAATGTTAGTTGGGTTAATTACTTGGTAAAACTTCACATAAAGTAACTCTACATAAGCAAATTGACTGGGCTGAAGCCAAAACCTTAAAGCAGCTCTGGCTCTGTCAACATCAGTGGAGCAGAAATTCAGTGTTCACTTGAGGTCTTAATGTGAATATCATTGTGGCTGTTCATGCCAAGCCAGCTGAGAGTTGGATTAAGAAATAGTAGGAGCCTGGCTACACATGAATTTTTTTCAATGCACTATTACAGTATAAATTCATGTTCACATGAGATAAGACTTCTATGTATTCTTAGTATTGAACTGGAAGCTCCCAGTACTCTGTCCAGAGGCAACAAGCCCATACATAAATCTCTGAGTGATTACAGAGGGGAGCAGGAAATTTTCATGCCATTAGTTTGAAAATAATAATAATTAGCATTGATCTGGCACCTTTATTGTAGGAAAAGTATCCCCAAGCATTTCAAATAACTGTATTCAAAAACAGACAAAGACATAAAGACAACCAATAGTTTTGACAGTAAGAGATGTTGAAAGGACAGAGTATCAGTGGAGACAATGCTAAAGGAGGAGAGGGAAATGGAGAGTATAATATTCAGGTGACTTCAAGATTGGAGGGTGGGGGTTTGTTTATTGACAAACGCATGAGTATAGTGAGGCAATGGATCAATGAAAAACTTGCTTGCAACAACATCACTGGCTTCATAGGAATTTACAGTGTGGTTGCAAGGCTGGTTGAAGTTAGAGAAGTAGGACATAGTGAACAATAATTTTAAAAACATCGGATTTTGAAATGTAAGAGAATGAAAAATATCAGGCCTATGTGAATCAACAAGGATGGGACTTGAGTGCAGGTTTGGATTTGGGCAACAGCAGATGTGAAGTTCAGCACTCTGAGCTATACACTTGTTTCAATCAAACTTCACTTATACCAGTTCCTAAGGTGTGGTAACCTCCCTCAATGACCATTGTCCAGTAGCACTTACATCCAGAGTGATGAACTGCTTTGAGAAGTTGGTGATGAAGCATATCAACTCATGCTTCAGAAGTGACTTGGATGCCCTCCAATTTGCCTACCAGCACAACAGGTCCAAGGCAGATGCAATTTCATTGACTCTTCACTCAACCCTGCAACATCCGGACAGCAAAAATGCATACATCAGGACTACAGCTTGGCACTCAATACCATCATCCCCTCTATAAGCTTCAAGACCTTGGTTTCAATACCTTCTTGTGCAACTGAATCCTCGATTCCATCACTTGCAGACCCCTGTTAGTTCAGATTGGCAACAACATCTGTTCCACAATCTCATCAGCACAAGGCTGTGTGCTTAGCCCACTGTTCTACTCACTTTACACTTATGACTATGTGGCTAAGCACAGTTCCAATGCCATATTTAAGACTGCTGATGACACCACTGTCATAGGCCATTGATAAGACACTAAGGATAGATAAATCACATCCAAGAAATGCTCTGGAACTGAAATGATAGACCTTCAACAATGACAACCATCTTCCTTTACCATATGGCTGCAGCCAGTGAAGGTTTCTTGTCTTGAGTACTAAATTGGGTGGTAAGAATGCAGCTCACATTAGTCAAATAAAGTGCAAATCCCTTTTTATATTTGCTCATTCCTGAAGGCACACTCAATGTTTCAGGAACAGGTTCTTCCCCTCAGCCATCTAATTTCTGAATAGACATTGAACCCATGAACACTATCTCCCTACTTTATTTTTATTTCTATTTTTGCACTATGTATTTAATTTAACTATTTAATAACTATATATTTACTGTAATTTGCAGGGTTTTCTCTTTTATTATGTATTACATTGTATTGCTGTTGCAAAGACAACAAATTTCACAACATATGCCGGTGATATTAAAGCAACATACATCAAAGTTGCTGGTGAACGCAGCAGGCCAAGCAGCATCTGTAGGAAGAGGTGCAGTCGACGTTTCAGGCCGAGACCCTTCGTCAGGACTAACTGAAGGAAGAGTGAGTGAAAGTTGGAGGGGGAGGGGGAGATCCAAAATGATAGGAGAAGACAGGAGGGGGAGGGATAGAGCCGAGAGCTGGACAAGTGATAGGCAAAAGGGGATACGAGAGGATCATGGGACAGGAGGTCCGGGAAGAAAGACGGGGGGTGGGGGGTGACCCAGAGGATGGGCAAGAGGTATATTCAGAGGGACAGAGGGAGAAAAAGGAGAGTGAGAGAAAGAATGTGTGCATAAAAATGAGTAACAGATGGGGTACGAGGGGGAGGTGTGGCCTTAGCGGAAGTTAGAGAAGTCGATGTTCATGCCCTCAGGTTGGAGGCTACCCAGACGGAATATAAGGTGTTGTTCCTCCAACCTGAGTGTGGCTTCATCTTTACAGTAGAGGAGGCCGTGGATAGACATGTCAGAATGGGAATGGGATGTGAAATTAAAAAGTGTGGCCACTGGGAGATCCTGCTTTCTCTGGCGGACAGAGCGTAGATGTTCAGCAAAGTGGTATACTTATATACTTCCATCCCCCATCAGGAAGGTCTCAAAGCTCTACGCTTCTTTTTGGATTCCAGACCTAATCAGTTCCCCTCTACCACCACTCTGCTCCGTCTAGCAGAATTAGTCCTTACTCTTAACAATTTCTCCTTTGGCTCCTCCCACTTTCTCCAAACTAAAGGTGTAGCTATGGGCACCCGTATGGTCCTAGCTATGCCTGCCTTTTTGTTGGGTTTGTGGAACAATCTATGTTCCGTGCCTATTCTGGTATCTGTCCCCCACTTTTCCTTCGCTACATCGACGACTGCATTGGCGCTGCTTCCTGCACGCATGCAGAACTCGTTGACTTTATTAACTTTGCCTCCAACTTTCACCCCGCCCTCAAGTTTACCTGGTCCATTTCCGACACCTCCCTCCCCTTTCTAGATCTTTCTGTCTCTGTCTCTGGAGACAGCTTATCCACTGATGTCTACTATAAGCCTACTGACTTTCACAGCTATCTGGACTATTCCTCTTCTCACCCTGTCTCTTGCAAAAACGCCATCCCCTTCTCGCAATTCCTCCGTCTCCGCTGCATCTGCTCTCAGGATGAGGCTTTTCATTCTAGGACGAGGGAAATGTCTTCCTTTTTTAAAGAAAGGGGCTTCCCTTCCTCCACTATCAACTCTGCTCTTAAACGCATCTCCCCCATTTCACGAACATCTGCTCTCACTCCATCCTCCCACCACCCCACTAGGAATAGGGTTCCCCTGGTCCTCACCCACCATCCCACCAGCCTCCGGGTCCAACATATTTTTCTCCGTAACTTCCACCACCTCCAACGGGATCCCACCACTAAGCACATCTTTCCCTCCCCCCCCTCTGCATTCCGCAGGGTTCGCTCCCTACACAACTCCCTTCTCCATTCGTTCCCCCCCATCCCTACCCACTGATCTCCCTCCTGGCACTTATCCGTGTAAGTGGAACAAGTGCTACACATGCCCTTACACTTCCTCCCTTACCACCATTCAGGGCCCCAAACAGTCCTTCCAGGTGAGGCATCACTTCACCTGTGAGTCGACTGGGGTGATATACTGCGTCCGGTGCTCCCGATGTGGCCTTTTATATATTGGCGAGACCCGACGCAGACTGGGAGACCGCTTTGCTGAACATCTACGCTCTGTCTGCCAGAGAAAGCAGGATCTCCCAGTGGCCACACATTTTAATTTCACATCCCATTCCCATTCTGACATGTCTATCCACGGCCTCCTCTACTGTAAAGATGAAGCCACACTCAGGTTGGAGGAACAACACCTTATATTCCGTCTGGGTAGCCTCCAACCTGATGGCATGAACATCGACTTCTTTAACTTCCGCTAATGCCCCACCTCCCCCTCGTACCCCATCTGTTACTCATTTTTATGCACACATTCTTTCTCTCACTCTCCTTTTTCTCCCTCTGTCCCTCTGAATATACCTCTTGCCCATCCTCTGGGTCACCACCCCCTCCTTGTCTTTCTTCCCAGACCTCCTGTCCCATGATCCTCTCGTATCCCCTTTTGCCTATCACCTGTCCAACTCTCGGCTCTATCCCTCCCCCTCCTGTCTTCTCCTATCATTTTGGATCTCCCCCTCCCCCTCCAACTTTCACTCACTCTTCCTTCAGTTAGTCCTGACGAAGGGTCTCGGCCTGAAACGTCGACTGCACCTCTTCCTACAGATGTTGCTTGGCCTGCTGCGTTCACCAGCAACTTTGATGTATGTTCCGGTGATATTAAATCTGATTCTGATTCATTCCTAACTGTTGTCAGCTCACAACAAGCTCTACTTGCCATTAACTGTAAAAGACAGCTTCTTAGTAACATTCCCATTAAACTGGCACAAAAGAATTCTGAACTGATTATACATATTGTATAAAGAAGGATCTTTCTTGACAGCTGTCAAATCTACTAAGTGATTGAGACTCTGTAAATCAACAAACAAGAAAATAGAATTATATTTTTCTTTTCAAGATAATAGAATATTTTTTAAAATGGTGGCAGCAAATGTTAACAACAGTGTTGCAGAAATTGAGATACTTACATTTCCCAATGGGATGTCAAGGGAAAAGAAAATCTACCGTATCAGCCTGGTGAGCATAATGATCTACCTAAAGCAGACGTACTGCAGCATTAGAGAAGTGGAACTCACTATAAGGATGGAAAATAGAGAACAGGATTTGGATAGCAAACTGTAACACGAGCAGATATTCACTCATCTGGTCTCATTACAGTTCAGTGAAACAGCTTTCTGGTTTGAAACAGATGTGAAGCCCTCAGGCAACTTACCAAAGAACAACAGTGTAAACTCACTTTCAAGATTTTTCTTTTTGGCAATAAAATGCAGGAAAGTTGAGATGCAATTTTCTTCCATGTTATTATTTTTAATGTTGAGTCTTTATTATTTTAATAAGAAAGTTCAGGATCCTTGTGCGATACATTGACTATTTATTCCCCTCCAAAAATCGTGTCTGACTTGATGTGTTCCTCCAGCACTTTGTGTGCATTGCTCAAGATTTTAAGCATCTGCAGAATCTCTTGTGTTTCTATTTATTCAATACCTTTTATGGTGCTGTGTCATTCAAATGTATATTCTAACCATACACATTCTTTTTAAATATAGGGTAATTTTTAGTTTAGAAAATGTATGCTAGCTTGCACAGATGATCTGTCCCAAACATCTGTGAGATAATATCATCAAAATGATTAATCAGTTATGAATTGAGAATTGACTGATGGGAAGGACAGCAAACTTAACTCCCTTGCTTTATTTTTGCCAAGGCATCTTTTCCATGAGTGCACAGAATATTAGTTATGCTACTGGACTAGTACTAGTACTAGTCCATGGACTGGACTAATAGTTCAGAGTTATATCAGAGCAGCTGGTGAATTAAATTAATTCATTACTTCAATTTGTATCTATAGTGATGACCATAAACCTACTAAAACCCCATCTTGTCTTCAATAAAATTCTTTAAGGAAGCCCCATACAATATAATTGACAACTGCTTCCATGCTCAAGCCTTGAATTGCTCTAGCCATTGTGTCAGGTTGGTTAGCAAAAGGATTCATTGCTGGAGCTGGTAAAAAATGTTGGAGCATTAATTTGCTTTCTCATTTTTTATGCTGAGTCCAGAAAGTTATTTTTGACAGATGCTTTATAGTAAGAAGTTAGTAAATGCAAGGAATAAGATCTTTCATTATTAAAATGGTGCAGAATATTACTGAAGTTTCTGATAGCCTTGCATTATGTGAATGAAAAGATTATTGTCATTGCAAGTGGAGATTGCCTCTTCCAATATTGGTCTGCCTTTGGCTCTTGCTTCTTATGAAAAGATCAATATAGAATCATTGCCATTCAACACATAAACAGGCCCCTTAGCCGTTAAAATCCATGCTGACCATGGAAACATAGAAAACCTACAGCACAATACAGGCCCTTCGGACCACAACGCTGTGCCAAACATGTCCTTACCTCAGAAATTACCTAGGTTTAGCCATAGCCCTCTATTTTTCTAAGCTCCATGTACCTATCCAGGAGTCTCTTAAAAGATCCTATCGTATCTGGCTCCATCACTGTCGCCAGCAGCCCATTCCACGCACTCACCACTCTCTGCATAAAAAACTTACCCCTGACATCTCCTCTATACCTACTTTCAAGCACCTTAAAACTGTGCACTCTTGTGCTAGCCATTTCAGCCCTGACAAAAAAGCCTCTGACTATCCAGGTGATCAATGCCTCTCATCATCTTATATACCTCTGTCAGGTCACCTCTCATCCTCCGTCGCTCCAAGCAAAAAAGGCAGAGTTCACTCAACCTATTCTCATAAGATATGCTCCCCAATCCAGGCAACATCCTTGTAAATCTCTTCTGCACCCTTTCTATGGTTTCCACATCCTTCCTGTAGTGAGGCGACCAGAACTGAGCACAGTACTCCAAGTGGAGTCTGACCAGGGTCCTATATAGCTGCAACATTACCTCTCGGCTCCTAAACTCAATCCCATGATTGAAGAAGGCCAATGCACCGTATGCTTTCTTAACCACAGAGTCAATCTGCTCCGCAGCTTTGAGTGTCCTATGGACTCAGACCCCTAGATCCCTCTGATCCTCCACACTGCCAAGAGTCTTACCATTAATACTATATTCTGCCATCATATTTGACCTACCAAAATGAGCCACCTCGTACTTATCTGGGTTGAACTCCATCTGCCACTTCTCAGCCCATTTTTTAAACCTACTATAACCTCTGACAGCCATCCACATTAGCCACAGCACCCCCAACCTTTGTGTCATCAGCAAATTTACTAACCCAACCCTCCACTTCCTCATCCAGGTCATTTATAAAAATCACAAAGAGTAGAGGTCCCAGAACAGATCCCTGAGGCACACCACAGGTGACCGACCTCCATGCAGAATATGACCTGTCTACAACCATTCTTTGCCTTCTGTGGGCAAGCCAGTTCTGGATCCACAAAACAATGTCCCCTTGGATCCTATGCCTCCTTAATTTCTCAATAAGCCTTTCATGGGGTAACTTATCAAATGCCTTGCTGAAATCCATATACACTACATCTACTGCTCTACCTTCATCAATGTGTTTAGTCACATCCTCAAAAAAGTCAATCAGACTCATAAGGCATGACCTGCCTTTGACAAAGCTATGCTGACTATTCCTAATCATATTTTCAATTTACCAACCACTGAAGAAAGATTCACTGGTCTATAATTTACTGGTCTATCTGTACTCCCTTTCTTAAATAAGGGACCATCTAGCACCTATTTCTGATAAAAGCCTACACTAATCCCATTTTGTTTTCCCCACAGTTGCATCAGATGCTACACAGAAGGAGCAAGTTACAGCAGCCAATCAACCTGCTAACCCTTGTATCTTTGCGATTTGGAAGGAATTTAGAGCAGCTGAATAAAAATCCATGTTGTCATAAGGAGGCAGGACCCAAGGTTATGCTGAATCAAATTCACTATAGTTGTGAGTTAGCAATCCATGAGGTGTGTCACTATGCTGCCCAATTCACAACTGCTATTTTCAACTTACCTAATGCCCTCTTTCTCCACACATTATTTTGTATGTGAATATTCATGGTATCTTTCTAGTGTTGTCTTGTAAGAAACTTCAAATAACAAAAGTATTCTCATTCTGCTCGGTACTCTAATTCCATGGGGGTGTTATAACAGTTACTTGAAAAATTATATCCAGTATTAACTTGAATTGATCTATGAGTATAAAGGTTCTTGTGTGATTATATGCTAGTGGTGTCAGAAATATGGGTTGACTACTTCTAGTATACACAGTTACATTAACAGTGCCAAGCCTGTTCTGGATAATTGGATTGCAACATTTAGCAAGTAAAGTTGACAAGTTGTAACTACGTTGAGTCTAGGACTAGAAGACACAGACTCAGAATAGAGAACAGAGGTGAGGATGAATTTCTTCAGTCAGAGGGTGTTGAATCTGTGGAATTCATTGCTGTGAACAGCTGTGGTGACCAAGTGATTGAATATATTTAAAACGGAGATTGATAAATGCTTGATTAGTCATGGCATCAAAGGTCATGGGATTGAGAGGGATAATAAATCAGCCACGATGGAATGGCAGAGCAGACTTGATTGACTGAGTGCCCTAATTCTGCTACTATGTATTATGGTCTGATACTCATTTGTTGCTTGCAAAGATAACTTACAATACAATCTCAAGCAGGATGTATCTCATTTACAGGCAGTGGTTGGATGTGAGTGGAAGCAGAGTATTGTGTTATCTACTTCTCATCAGAACAAACCCTGTACCTGTTGTTCAAGTCTTTGTTAAGCTGAACAGAATTTCATAAATAGTTGTATACCATCAACTAGGGACTTCACTGGACTTTCCAACAGTCTCTATGCATATTGGGGGCGACAGTAGTGCAATGGTTGGTGCAATACTATTACAGCTTGGGCTGTCAGAGTTCAGAGTTCAAATCCAACATCGTCTGCAAGGAGTTTCCACATCCTCCCCATGGCAAAGGCCAGATTTTCCCTCCCACAGGCGAAGACATAGTAGGTTAATTAGCCATTGTAAATTATCCTGTAATTAGTTTAAAGTTAATCCAAGAGTTGCTGGGCAGTGTGGCTAGAAGGGCTGGGAGGGCCTCTTCCACACTGTAGCTCCATGTAAAATAAAATAATCAATCAGAAATATCTCCAATTATGTGTATTATCAAGAATTCCAGTTGAAAATTGAAGCAAATCTGATCTCCTTATTTGGAGAATCATTCAAATTCTACATTTCTGTAGCTAAATGTGTATCAAATAACTTATTTGATTTGTAGTTAACTTTTTTTTATTGGTTAACCTTGAAATAGAACTTTCCAAATTATTGTGTGTTCATCTCTTATAAGATCATACTGGCTCCGCACCCTAGGGAGTTTTGACAAGTCAGACCCTTCAACAGAAATAAAACATTTTGAAGTGCACACTGCACCTAACATGAGACAAAATAAACAAAAGTGTTTCAATAAATGTATTTTATTATATTAAATTTCTCCCATCACATACTGTAAGGATCAATTTCAACTTGCCACATTCTGCATCAACATGGAAATGCCTTCAGAATAGGGTTAATATGCTGCTGGTAACCTGGTGAACAGTCACAATGTTACTTTTGGACGGACCTGCCTTTGCACTGTCAATATACCTGCCTATTCAGCCGAAGGAGCCTTTTTATTTTTAAGCCATGGTCTTCTGGTACACAAAGAAGCTTGAATACAACTGGTTGGATTACTATTTATACAGGTTTTGAGCAGGTTTGTTTTGGAAGGTTGAATTAAAAAGATACTGGAAAAATAACATTTAAACTTTTATTTAGGTGAAGAACCAGTATTTACCCCTACTTGTTTTCTGCTAATTTATGATTCTTATCTGGTCAATATTAGTCAATGCCAAGTCTGACAAACTGCATTTATATACATATTTGGTAGTTACAATTTATCAACTTTGCTTAATAGATGTTACAATCCATTTAGTAAGAACAGGCTTACAGGTAGTATTATTACTTTACACTGTCACCAAACAATTGATACTAGAACATACAATGAACACAGCAATATTTGATTCTGCTCATGCTCTTCGTGCTCCCTGGAGTACAAATTGATAGTAAATATTAAAATTTAAATTATAAATCATAAATAGAAAATAGAAAAGGGAAAGTAAGGTAGTGCGAAAAAAAAACAAGAGGCAGGTTCAGATATTTTGAGGGTACGGCCCAAATCCGGGTCAGGATCCATTCAGCAGTCTTATCACAGTTGGAAAGAGGTTGTTCCCAAATCTGTCCGTATGAGTCTTCAAGCTCCTGAGCCTTCTCCAGAAGGAAAGAGGGACAAAAAGTGTGTTGGCTGGGTGGGTCGTGTCCTGGATTATCCCGGCAGCACAGCTCCGACAGCGTGCAATGTAAAGCGAGTCCAATAAATAGTCCCAAAGAAAGTCCTTACTTGCCTTACATAACTTCAGTAAAAGTCTGACATGTTGCAGAGGTACTAGCAATATGCCCGGTGTTGAAGGGTATGAAGGGAAGTGAGTGCAGTTACTATTAAAAGGGAAAAGGTGCTCAAAAAGCTGAAAGACCTAAAGGTGTACAAGTCAGCTGGACCAGATGAACTGCTCCCTAGGGTTCATAAAGAGGTAGCGTTCGAGATTGTGGAGACATTGGTAATGATCTTTGAAGGATCATTGGACTCTGGCATGGCTCTGGAGGACTGGAAAATGGTAAATATCACTCCACTCTTTAACAAAGGAGGGAAGCAGCAGAAAGGAAACTATAGACCAATCAGTCTGACCTCAGTAGTTGGGAAGATGTTGGAGTCAATTGTTAAGGATGAAGTTATGGAGTACTTGGTGACATAGGACAAGATAGGAAAAAGTCAGCATGGTTTCCACAAGGGAAAATCTTGCCTGACAAACCTATTGGAAACCTTTGAGGAGAGTACAAGTAGGATAGGATAAAGGGGATGCATTGTTTATTTTCCAATTTCAGAAGGCCTTTGTCAAGGTGCCATATATGAGGCTGCTTACCAAGTTAAAAAACCCATGGTATTACAGGAAAGTTACTGGCATGGTTAGAGCATTGGCTGATTGGTAGGAGGCAGCAAGTGGGAATAAAAGGATCCTTTTCAGGTTGGTTGCCAGTGCCTAGTGGTGTTCTGCAGTGGTCAGTGTTGTGACCACTTCATTTTATGCTGTATGTCAATGATTTAGATGATGGAATAGATGGCTTTGTTACCAAGTTTGTAGATGAAATGAAGATTGTTGGAGGGGCAGGTAGTGTTGAGGAAAAAGGTAGGCTACAGAAGGACTTAGATTAGGAAAATGAAATACCACCATTCAGGGCCCCAGACAGTCCTTCCAGGTGAGGCAACACTTCATCTGTGAGTCAGCTGGGGTGATATACTGTGTCCGGTGCTCCCGATGTGGCCTTCTATATATTGGTGAGACCCGACGCAGACTGGGAGATCATTTCACTGAACACCTATGCTCTGTCTGCCAGAGAAATCAGGATCTCCCAGTGGCCACACATTTTAATTCCACATCCCATTCCCATTCTGATATGTCTATCCACAGCCTCCTCTACTGTAAAGATGAAGCCGCACTCAGGTTGGAGGAACAACACCTTATATTCCATCTGGGTAGCCTCCAACCTGATGGCATGAACATTGACTTTAACTGCCGCTAATGCCCTACTTCCCCCTCATACCCCATCTGTTATTTATACACATTCTTTCTCTCTCCTTTTTCTCCCTCTAACTATACCCCTTGCCCATCCTCTGGGTTCCCCTCCCCACTTGTCTTTCTCCCCAGACCTCCTGTCCCATGATCCTCTCATATCCCCTTTGCCAATCACCTGTCCAGCTCTTGGCTCTATCCCTCCCCCTCCTGTCTTCTCCTATCATTTTGGATCTCCCCTCCCCCTCTCAAATCTCTTACTAGCTCTTCCTTCAGTTAGTCCTGACAAAGGGTCTCAGCCCGAAATGTCGACTGTATCTCTTCCTAGAGATGCTGCCTGGTCTGCTGCATTCACCAACAACTTTGATGCATGTTGAATGAAATACAATGTTGGAAAATGCATGGTCACACATTTTCATAGTAGAAATAAATGTGCAATTTTCTAAATAGGAAAATCCAAAAATTTGAGATGCAGGTTGAGTCAGTGGTGAGGAAGGGAAATGCAATGTTAGCATTCATTTCAAGAGGTCTAGAATACAAGGGTGGGGATGTGATGCTGAGGCTTTACAAGGCACCGGTGAGGCCTCACCTTGAGCTTTCTCCTTATCTAAGAAAAGATGTGCTGGCATTGGAGAGGGTTCAGATGAGGTTCACAAGGATAATTCCAGGAATGAAAGGGCTATCATATAACCATATAGCCCACCGACCTGCACTCAGCCCATAACCCTCCATTCTACTCCTGTCCATATATCTATCCAATTTAACTTTAAATGACAACATTGAACCTGCCTCAACCACTTCTGCTGGAAGCTTCTCATTTGTAAATGGTATTTCTAATTAGCCAGGAATTCAACCTTTGTGAAGCAAAAGACTTCTTCTGCCAAAAGCAACCTTGGAGCACAGTAATACATTAAGGGACATTATAATGTGAGAAATCATGCTAGCTAACAGTGCTGCCTCAGCCACAGATTTGCATGACAATGAGTAAAGAATTCTGACCGTTCTCAATGAGTAGATCCTGGTGAGGATTAGCCATTTCTTTGGCATTTGAACAGGGCACGACTGCACAAGTGCATGCAAGTTGGATGGTGAGGCAGCGGGAGTATTTAAAAGAGCAGATTGATGGAGCGGGAGGTGGAGACGACAGAGACAGAGTAGACGACGGAGACATTTTCACTCCAAGAGAGGCAAGGCTGGGCAAGTTCCTTTAATGAATCTAATTACCTTGAGTAGGTAATGGAGGCAGCAGTTAGGGCAGTTAAGTGCTCCATTTGCAGGATGTGGGAAGTCAGGGTGAGCACAATCATCTCTGATGACCATACCTGTGAAAGGTGCATCCAACTGCAGCTCCTGCCAAACCAAGTTAGGAAACGGGAGCTGGATGAACTTCGGATCATTCATGAGGCAGAGGCAGAAATAGACAGGAGTTACAGGGAGATAGTCACCCCTAAGAGTCAGGAGACAGGTAGCTGGGTGACTGTCAGGAGAGGGAAGGGGAATAGACAGAATGAGCAGAGCACCCCTGTGGCTGTTCCCACCAGTAATAAGTACCTCGTTTTGGATACTGTTGATGGGGATGACCTACCAGGGACAAGTTGCAGTGGTTGTGTCTCTGGCACTGAGATGGGACCCTCAACTCAGAAGGGAAGGAGGGAAAGAGGACAGCAGTAGTGATAGGGGATTTGATAGTTAGTGGGACAGATAAGAGGCTCTGTGGAAGAGATTGAGAATCCCAGTCTGTTGCCTCCCTGGTGCCAAGGTCCGTGATATCTCAGATCGAGTTCTTGGTATTCTCAAGAGGGAGGGTGAGCAGCTGGATGTCATGGTCCATGTAGGGACCAATGATGTGGGTAGGAAGAGTGAGGTTCTGAAGAGTTTATGGGGAACATTTGATTGCTCTGTGCCTGTACTTGATGGAACTTTAGAAGGATAAGGGATCTCATTGAAACCTTTCGAATGTTGAAAGGACAGACAAAACAGATGTGGAAAGGATGTTTCCCATGGTGGGGGAGTCTAGGACAAGAGGGCACAGCCTCAGGATAGAGGGGGTCCATTTAAAGCAAATGTGGAGAAATTTCCTTAGCCAGAAGGTGGTGAATTTGTGGAATTTGTTACTCCAGGCAGTTGTGGAGGCCAGATCGGTGGGTATATTTAAAGCAGAGATTGGTAGGTTCTTGATTGGACATGGCAACAAAGGTTATGGGGAGAAGGCCTGGGAATGGGGCTGAGGGGAAAAGAATCAGCCATGATTGAATAGCAGGGCAGACCTGATGGGCCAAAGGGCCTGAATCTCTTTCCATGTCTTACTGTACATGCATAAGTTAAAGAAAATAAATATAATGTTTGTAGAATTACTGCTAGTTATGGATTAAATTTCTATTTTCTTCACCTTGATGACTTGGTAATTTTAGTGCTCTGATCTAGTTTGCTTTATTGATTTATGTTTATACATTTGTCTTATGTATCCATCTAATTCTACCCATAAGTGTACTATGTTCCAGTCAAATTCTGTATTATTTACTAACATGTTTTTGAACAAATAAAACAAAGCAAACAGTTTTCTCTTGATGAAAAGGATTAGACAAACCAATGAGAAAAACATCTGTTCTGCTTTCTCTGAAATGGGTTGTGTAGGAAAGCTTGCAGTAATCAATTCGATGGTAGGGTAGTGGTTAGCATGACACCATTACAGCTGAGGGCATGCTGGAGTTCAGAGTTTACCTTTGACACCATTCTGTAGGAGTCTCTGTACAACCTCCCTGTGGGATTCATGACTTTTCCCTGGGAGTCTCTGTACATCCTCCCCCTGGGATGCATGTCTTTTCCCTGGGTGCTCCAGTTTCCTCCCACAGCCCAAAGACATACCGTGCACATTAATTGGTCATTGTAAACTGTCCTGTGACTGGGTTAGGGTTAATTGGGTTTGTCAGGGTTGCTGGGTGGACTGGCTCCAAGGGCTGGAAGGAGCCACACTGTGTTGCATCAGTAAAATAAAATAAACCAAAACTGAGAACGTATCAGTTTATGTGCCAAGATCATATGAAAACTGATTTATTCATCAATAGGCCCTCTGAACAATTTCAGATGCAAGATCAAATGAGGCAAAATGCTGAATGGGGAAAAGGATGAAAGGAACTTTAATTAAATATAATTAGTTCTGGTTTTCAAGATAATTAGTTCTTCAAAGATGAGAATTTGCTCAATAATATCTGCCTGGCTTATTTTGAATGAATCAATGAACCTCCAAATAATATTTTTCAATTATAGTAAGAATCCACAAGGTCGATGTACTTCTGTAGTAAATATATGCATGCTCCCGTAAAGTTGTAATGATTTAACACCATACCACCAACTTCTCAAGGATAGTAGATTGTCCATAGATGCTGGCCCAGATTCTAAACAGCAAATTTGAACCAGGGGGAGATGAATGAGTGCTGCACACTTGTCCTGGACAGAAATGTGGCTCCAGACACCAGTCATCCAGCTAGAAGAACCAATCTCTTTTTGGGCAAACGAAAATGCACGGACCTCCAGTAAGACCTAGGGAGAGGCCTGTGTGGCTGAGTCAATAAGAACTGGAGAGTGAACGTCTTGGTACTTATGGCCCACTGCTCACTGTAGAGAGTTTTTAAAATGGTGAAGTGCAGACCTTATTATTTACCAAATGAGTTCACTGCCACTGTGATTGTTGCTGTGGAAATGTTGGGGATGTGCGGCAGGAGCTCAATGCTATCTGTGACCGAGACCACTCACCCTGATGGTTTCTTCATTGTTGCTGGTGACTTCAATCACGCCAACTTAACAGTCTCGTCAATGTTCAACCAGCATTTGAACTTCACAACCAGATGAGAGAAAACATTAGACCTTGTCTATACCAATGCTTGTGGAGCCTACAAGGTTGGACCACCCCCATTGCCCTCACTCCAGATATCCAGACTACATATCTATTTTGCTAATCCTTGCAAACAGGCCACTAATTAAACAAGTCAAACCAGTTTACAGGGAAATCAGGGCTGGCCAGAAGGTGCCACATCAGCACTGCAGGACTGTTTTGAAAGCACAGACTGGAGCACCTTCAGGGAGGTGGCTGCCTACAATCATCACATCAACATTGACGAGTATGCGAGATCACTAACTGGCTGTATAGGAAGATGAATTTGGGATGTTACCGTGATTAAACACTACACTGCCAGGGCAAACCAGAAGCCATGGTTGACTGCAGAGGTCGTGTTCTGCTTGGGGATCAGGATGCTTCCTTCAGATCAAAAGATAGGATGACTAAGGGCAACAACAGCCATGTCTCCCTGCCATCAGGAAGGCAAAGTGAGAGTCCTCACAGAAAATTCACAGCCACCTTCGTGACACCAGCAACATATGGCACATGTGGCAAGGTATACAAACCATAACAGATTACAAGTCCATCCCTGCACGTCAACAGCAGCAACATTTCCCTTCCTGACAGACAATGCCTTCCATCTACTATTTGATGCAATGAATGATAGGACATTGAGGAAAGCCCCCTCTACTGCTGAGGAATAGGTACAGCTGAGGTGAGGAGAATCTTAGCCAGGGTAAACCCCTGCAAAGCTGCAGGGTGGACAACATACTTGGTCAGATTCTGAGGGATTCTGCAGCCAGCTATCAGAGGTCTTATTGGAGATCTTTATAATATCAGTTTGCAACAGTCTACTGTCCCTGCAGACTTCAAGGCAGCCACTATCATTCTCATGCCCAAGAGAGCCTGAACAATTACCACCCTGTGGCACTAACATCAACAATCATCAGCTGCTTTGAGCAGCTGGAAATGGATCATAATTCATTTCCATCTGAAACTTAAGTTTATTAAAAGGCTTTACTGGGAGAGTCAATAGCTAACATGCAAGGTAAAAGTAAAGCAGAACTGCAGGTTTGCAACCTTATACAAAGGGCTGCTCCCCACCAATGAGAAATGTGGAGCTTTCAGCAACAGGGGCATTTTCAAAAAAAAAAATGGGATAATGCCTTGCACTAGTAATGAACTTCATGGTGACTTCAGCACCTGCGGTTCAATGATTTGTTAAGTTCTTCCATATTTTGGATTAGAATAAGGAACAGATGCACAATGCATCAGTCAATTGTTATTCAGCAGACACTAATTACTCTGAACCATATGTTTACTTTTTATGAGACTTCAATCCTAAAGTGCTTTATTCAATATTAAATAAAATTCATGATGTCAATACATAAAAGCCAAATTGACATTGAACAAAGCAGAATAAAATTTTTTCAACAAAGTTTAAGATTCAAAGTGTAAAGTAGATATATTATCAAGCTATATATTACATCACCACCAACAGCCCTGAGATTCATTTTCCTGCAGATATACACAGTAAATCCAAGAAACACAATAGAATCAAGCAAAGACTGTACCCAACAGGATGGAAAAACAACCAAAGTGCAAAAGGTAACAAACTGTGCAAATACAAGAAAATAAGCAATGATATCAAGAACATGAGACAAAGAGTCCTTGAAAGTGGGTTATTGGAACAATTCAGTGATTGTCAAATTAAGTTGAGTGAAGGTATCCCCTCTATTTCAAGAGTCTGATAGTTGAGGGGTAATAACTGTTTCTGAACCTGGTGGTGTGGGTCCTGTGGCTCCTGTGCGGCTTCCCGATGGCAGCAGCGAGAAGAGAATGTGACCTGGGTGGTGGGGGTTCCTGCCTTCCTGAGACTGCTTCATGTGGATGTGCTCAATGGCAGGATGGGCTTTACCTGTGGTGGACTGGGCAGTATCCAATACCTTTTGTAGGATTTTCTGTTCAAGGGCATTTGGCACTAGAAGACTACAGCCCAGTACAGGCCCTTCAGCCCTCGATGTTGTGCCGACCCATTCATTCCTTAAAGTACTAAACCCACACTATCCCGTAACCCTCTTTCTTTCATCCATGTGCCTGTCAAAGAGGCTCTTAAATGCCCCTAATGTTTTAGCCTCCACCACCATCCCTGGCAAGTCATTCCAGGCACCCACAACCCTGTTCTAAAAACTTACCCTGATGTCTCCCCTAACCTTCCCTCCCTTAACTTTATACATATGCCCTCCAGTGTTTGCTATTCGTGCCCAGGGAAACAGGTACTGGCTATCCACCCTATCTATGCTTCTCAATCTTGTAGGCCTCTATCTCATCCTTCTATGCTGCAAAGAGAAAAATCCCAGCTCTGTTAATCTTGCCTCATAGGACTTGTTTTCCAATCCAGACAACATCCTGGTAAAACTCCACTGTACTCTCTCCATAGCTTCCACAGCCTTCTTATAATGAGGTGACCAGAACTGAACACAATACTCTAAGTGTGGTCTCAGCAAAGATTTGTAGAGTTACAACAGGACCTCTACTCTTGAACCCAGTCCCCCATTAATGAAGCCTAGCATCCCATAGGTCTTAACTACCCTGTCAACCTGTGCAGCGACCTTGAGGAATGTATGGATTTGAACCCCAAGGTCCCTCTGTTCATCCACACCCTTAAGTAACCAACCATTAACCCTCTACTCAGCCTTCTGGTTTGTCCTTCCAAAATGCATCACCTCACACTTATCCAGATTGAACTCCATCTGTCACTTTTCTGCTCAACTCTGCATCCTGTCTATATCCTTTTGTAACTTTCAACAACCTACAGCTCCATCCACAACTCCTCCAATCTTCATGTTGTCCACAAACTTACTCACCCATCCTTCTGCCTCTTTATCCAGGTCAATTAATAAAAAAATTAAAGAGCGGGGGTCCCAGGACAGATCCTTGCGGCACTCCACTAGTCACTGATCTCCAGGCAGAATACTTTCGTTCCACTACTACTCTGCTTTCTTCCTGTAAGCCAATTTTTTTTAATCCAAACAGCCAAGGTTCCACTGATCCCATGCCTCATGACTTTCTGGATGAGTCTCTTGTGGGGGAACCTGGTCAAATGCCTTGCATTGATATATTCATAACAGGCTATGATGCAACCAATTACTATACTCTCCACTACACATCTATAGATGTATGTTAAAGTTTTATATGTTATGCTAAACCTTCACAAACTTCTATGGAAGTAAAAGTGCTTTCTGTATTATGGCTGTACTGAGGACAAGTCCTCTGAAATGAAAACACCAAGGAATTTAAGATTATGATTCTCTCCACCTCTTCTCCCAATGAGGACTAAGATGTGTATCTCTGGTTTCCTCCTCCTAAAGTTAATTATCAGTTGATCCTGAGTGAGAGGTTGTTGGTGTACCACTGCCAGATTTTCAAACACCCTCCTATATGCTGTTTCATCACCACATTTGATTTGGCCAATGGCAGTGGTGTCATCAGTAAATTTAAATACAACATTGGAGATGCACATAGCCTCACAGTCCTAAGTATAAAGGGAGTACAGCAAAGGGCTAAGCACACAGCTTAGTGCACATGTGAAGGGAGATCATGGAGGAGAGGTTGCCAATCAGTACTGACTGGGGTCTGCAAGTGAGCAAATCGAGGATCCACAAGGAGATATGATGGCCAAGATCTTGAAGCTTTTTGATTAGTTTTGAGGGGATGATAGCATTGAACATTGAGCTATGGCTGATAATGACTGTCCTGATGCATACATTTTCACTGTCCACATGTTCCAAGGTTGAGTGAAGAGCCCATGAAATGCCATCTGCAGTGGACCTGTAATACAGGAGATTGGAAACAAGGGTCTTGAGTTGCAGGGGTGGGGGGTGGAGTCTGATGTAAAAACCGTCAAAGAACTTAGTGAAAGTATAGAAGCTCCTTTCGGGTAATAGGGAGAAAGTTAGGGATGAAATAGTTTGTGTTAGGACCAACATGTTCCTGTAATGATGAAAGGCAAGGCTGGACAAAGAAAGAAAAGGCATCTTTTGGGAGGTACTTAAAAACTGGAGAGGCATTGCAGGAATATAGAATAGTGAAAAAGTAATAGGAGGGCAAAGAAAATAGCATAGTTGGACAGGATCAAGGAAAACCCAAAAGCAATTACCCAGACCCACTACCACAGATGGAGTTCCTCCAGCATTTTGTGTGTTGCTTAGATTTCCAGCATCTGCAGATTTTCTCTTGTTTGTGACTGGACTACTACACTGAAGTCTCTTCCAGGGATACCTACCCCAGAGTAGTTTAAATCTTTCCTTCGATGGTGAAACCTTCTCACTGCACTCTGTTACCTGGATGATATCATCGTTACTGGCAAGGATTATAAGGAACATCTCAAAAATCTCAAGACAGTGTTAAAAAGATTAGAAGATTATGGGCTCAGAACACAATGCAGTAAGTGTGAATGCTTTAAACCAGGGGTTCCCAACCTTTTTTATGCCATGGACCAATACTATTAAGCAAGGGGTCCATGGACTCCAGGTTGGGAACCCCTGCTTTAAAACATGCATCACCTACTGTGGACACACCATTGATATGCAAGGTCTACATTACACAAGTAAACTAAGAAAATTCAAGAAATGTCACAATGGGGGTGCTGGGAACAGACCCAAATGCAAGACGGGGACACTGAAGTACAAGGAACAGGACTTGACTAGAGTAAGGACGTGACAGGATTCAGAAAGGAGCAGGGACATGAGCACAGACTTGGGCTAGGGAAAGCAGGACCAGGGCTAGGAACTATGGACTAGGAGACATGGCTTGTAATCCGAGCCAGAGACTGGACAAGGACCCAGAACTTGGGTCTTGCCTCTGGCTCAGACCCCAGAACCAGGCAAGGACATGACTTGGCTCGAGGCTGGGGTCCCGGCGGCTCGAGGCCGCGGGATGCTCGGGGCTGGGGTCCCGGCGGCTCGAGGCCGCGGGATGCTCGGGGCTGCAGAATCTTCATCTTGAAATGCAGAGGCTAATAACTCAGGGGCTGCAGCTGAGACACAGACTGGGAACTGAACATCAACATAGAGCCAGGACTTATCCTTCAACAAGCCAGGACACATCTTTAACACAACATTAAGATGAGACAGGACAGAACAGAGATAGAGCCAGGACTTATCCTTCAACAAGCCAGGACTCAACTTTATCGCCACACCAAGGTGGACAGGTCCACCTGTTGGGTAACAGCAGGACAGCCAGACTTACCCAACAGAGGCAAAGGCAAGATATGACCCCCCACAGGGCAACAGAAAAACAGCCTGACTTACCCCACAGAGGCAAGGACAAGAGACAAACACCAAAGAACAGACAGTCCTATCACTGCTTCAGGGTAGCTCCAAGTCTCAGTTCAGCCAGCAACCTCAGCTGGCTACAGAAACAGCCAGATTCCTACCTAGCTCAGAGTGGCTGCAGCCACTCAGCTGGCCCAGGAAACAGCTGAATCCATACTGCAAAGACTACTCCAACAAGTGGCAACAAGGCTTCATGAAGTTGTGGTCCTCCAACCAGGCCTAGAGATCACAAATGATTTCACTAGCCTTCCATCAGCAGGTTGCTCCAAGAGAGACTAACAAGACAAACCAGCAACCCACACTCATTCCCAAGGCTACTTATATTGCAAGCCCAAAGATGGGAATCAGGTGCCAATGATTAACTCAAAACAAGGGACAGCTGGAAGACCCGGAGTCCTGAGTCCACGGACCGGACCGTGATCCGGAATGCGGGCTTCACGGACCGGACCATGACAAGAAATGGTGGAAGCCCCATTGTCAAAGGATGTTTCACAACTGTGGTCCTTTTTAGGATTTGTCAATAAATATTAAAAAATCATGCCAAACTTGGCTACTGTGCTCCACTTCTTGAATTCATTACTACAGATCGGGAAGAAATGACAATTACGAAGCAGTATGTGGTAGCTTTCCAAAAGACAAAGGAAATTATGTCATCAGACATTGTACTCACACATTGTGATCCACATCATCCTGTGAAGCTTGCATGTGATGCCTCACCTAATGGTATAGGTGCAGTCATGTCATGTTATGAGTGATAGAAGTGATCACCCCATAAACTTTGTATTGTGTTTCCTTTCCACTGCAGAGAAAAAAAATTGCAGATTGACAGAGAGGCCTTGAGTCAGTTTTGAGGTGTTGAACATTTCAACCAGTACCTGTATGGGAGAGAGTTTGCCCTCATTACTGATCATAAACCATTAGTGTCCATTTTCAACCCACAGAAGAGTGTTCCACTAACAGCAGCAACAGGAATGCAGAGATAGGCTCTGTTTCTTAGAGGATACAATTACAATTTCGATTTCAAGAGGTGACTAATCATAGAAATGTTGATGCATTGTCTCATTTATGTTTGAGAAAGGAAATACCTGTAAAATTTACAAAAGAGGACATTTCTCTTGACATATTCTTCCTAATGGAAATCAAAAGTCTCCATATATTACAGCAGAGATGATCCAAATGGAAACCAGAAGTGATCCCACACTGTCACAAGTCCTCATGGCCACTCAAAATAACTAGAATGTGCGGCAGAAATCCTAGTTCCACCATTTTTAGCAGATGAAGTCGCCATTGATGTTAACTTATGTGGGGATTGAGAGTTGTTGTACCATCCAAGCTGAGCGCTAGAGTGTTGGAGGAGCCAGATGTCAGTCTTCTAGGCACAGTCTAACTGAAAGCATTGGCTTGAAGCTTTGTCTGTTGGTCTGGGATAGATCAGCAGATCAAGCAGCTTGCCATGCACTGTTCAGAGTGCCAGTGCGTTTAGAGGATGCCAAGAGCAGCATCTCTTCATCCCTGGGAATGGCCTGGCAAAGGATTCATGTGGATTTTGCTGGTCCATTCATGGGCACAAATTTCCTGGTAGTAGCGGATGCAGCTACAAGGTAGCTAGAAGTACTCCCAACAGCCTCCACTACAGCCTCGCACACTGTTGATGTGTTGAGAAGCCTCTTCTCAAGGGCCAGTCAGCGACAATGGATCACAATTTGTTGCAAAACAGTTTCAGTCATTTCTGAAATTGAATGGAATAAGATATTTTACATCTGCACCATACCACCCAGCTACAAATGGCTTGGCGGAAAGGTTGGTCCAAAGTCCAAAGAACACAACACAAGCAGAACACATTACACAGACACTGAACCAGATGCTTAACAATTTCTTCCATGCATTTTGCAATGCAGTATACTTCACAACCAGCAACTTTACAGCTATGCTGTACCTAGGACATTCCTTGCATTCACCTTTCGATCTCCTCAAACCCAATCTCAGGAGGACAAGCAGCTGAGACAAATTGAGGACTCCTCAAACATGGAGGTTTGATGTTTTACTCCTGACAAGCAGTCCTGGTGAGCGACTACAGAGGTGATCATAAGTGGGTATTTGGAAAGATTAAGGACAGAATTAGACCACTATCCTGCATAGTAAAGATTGCGTCTGATGTCACCTGGAGATGACACATCGATCAGCTGAAGAGAGCAGAGTCAATTGTTAAAGAAGAAAAGTGTCCAGAGCTGTCAGAATCAGTTGCTGCCAACTCCTGCAACCTCCAGAACCTGAGGTTGTTTTATAGCCACAAGTCTTACCTGCCGAACAAAAGTGATCCCCCTTGTCAGGAAAAATATTATCCTACAAGAAAAAGAAATCCTCCACAGCGATTAGATCTTTAGGCCTGGATGGGACAATTTAAAATTAACTATGCTCTGGATGTCTCTGTAATAGTTGTATTATATAGTATACTGTATAGATTCTTTTATACTCTATTAAACACATATTTTCTGTGGAAATTGTGGTAAACAATGAAGAGGCGAGCGAAGGCAAGCTTGATCCAAGGGTCGAGGTGTGTGGGCACGAGATAGAGCTGGAGTGAGGTTGAGGCATGTTCAATTGACTGAAGTGATGTTCAGGCATGTTTGAGACAAAGTCAGATTTGGAGATGGAGTTGGTGCGAGCAGAGCTGAGAAAAGTTGGAGAGAGATGTTTCGAAGCCCATCCAGCTAAACCGGGAGTGAGGTTGGAACCACCTAAGCTTCAAGCCGATTTGGAAAGGTCGAGCACGGGCGGGACCATAAGATCCAGGCCAAGAGCAGGTCACCGCAGTGAGGCCTGGATCTGAGTGTGGAGGATGACCTGGTGTTTGGGCTATTTAAACGCTGGGCCAGAAAGACTGAAAAGTCAAAGAGTCAGGATCAGAGGTGAAGACAGGGGCCGATTCTCCTCTGTGATTTTTACTTCACTCTCCTCAGCGCTGAGGTTGTGGCCTGCTCTGGGTTTTGCGTCCGAGAGCTTTGCGGTGATTTCCTCACTGTGCAATGAACTAAGACTGAGGCAATGGCCTGCTCCAGCAGCTCTCGATTTACGGACTCAATTTCTTTCTGAATGCTGTTGCTTGCATTATTGTTTGCATAATTTGTTCTTTTTCTTTCTTCGCATTGGGAGTACACCTTTTTTTTTAATTAGGTCCTTTCGGGTTTCCTGTTATTTGGCTGCCTTCAAACAGACAAATCTCAAGGTTTTTTTGATTTATACATACAGCACTTTGATAATAAATGTACTTTGAACTTTGAACCTTTGACCCTTTGAATATAAGATAAGTAGAGAGCAATAGAATTAGAATTAGAATTTTTTTATTTCTTACATCCATCTCACAACATGTGGGAGTAAAAACCTTTATGTTGCATCTCTTGTCGCTATGTGGCAAGCAACAAGGAAGGGAAATGTGGGAGGATATTGCCCAGACACTAAGATTGTCTACATAATTGGTTTGTATACATGTATGTACAGTCAGATTCACAATCAGATCAATGTGTATTGATAAATCTGATGGCCTGGTGAAAGAAGATGGAGCATATTGGTCCTGACCTTAACACTGCAGTACCATTTACCAGACGGAAGCAGCTGAAACAATTTGTAGTTGGGGTGGATGGAGTCCCTGATGATCCTCTGGGCCCTTTTTACACACCTACTGCTAAGCGATGAAATGATCGGACAAAGTCAGCATGGATTTGTGAAAGGAAGATCATGTCTGACGAATCTCATAGAATTTTTTGAGGATGTAACTAGTAGAGTGGATAGGGGAGAACCAGTGGATGTGGTATATTTGGATTTTCAAAAGGCTTTTGACAAGGTCCCACACAGGAGATTAGTGTGCAAACTTAAAGCACACAGTATTGGGGGTAAGGTATTGGTGTGGGTGGAGAATTGGTTAGCAGACAGGAAGCAAAGAGTGGGAATAAACGGGACCTTTTCAGAATGGCAGGCGGTGACTAGTGGGGTACCGCAAGGCTCAGTGCTGGGACCCCAGTTGTTTACAATATATATTAATGACTTGGATGAGGGAATTAAATGCAGCATCTCCAAGTTTGCGGATGACACGAAGCTGGGTGGCAGTGTTAGCAGTGAGGAGGATGCTAAGAGGATGCAGGGTGACTTGGATAGGTTGGGTGAGTGGGCAAACTCATGGCAGATGCAATTTAATGTGGATAAATGTGAAGTTATCCACTTTGGTGGCAAAAATAGGAAAACAGATTATTATCTGAATGGTGGCCGATTAGGAAAAGGGGAGGTGCAACGAGACCTGGGTGTCATTATACACCAGTCATTGAAAGTGGGCATGCAGGTACAGCAGGCGGTGGAAAAGGCGAATGGTATGCTGGCATTTATAGCGAGAGGATTCGAGTACAGGAGCAGGGAGGTACTACTGCAGTTGTACAAGGCCTTGGTGAGACCACACCTGGAGTATTGTGTGCAGTTTTGGTCCCCTAATCTGAGGAAAGACATCTTTGCCATAGAGGGAGTACAAAGAAGGTTCACCAGATTGATTCCTGGGATGGCAGGTCTTTCATATGAAGAAAGACTGGATGAACTGGGCTTGTACTCGTTGGAATTTAGAAGATTGAGGGAGGATCTGATTGAAACGTATAAGATCCTAAAAGGATTGGACAGGCTAGATGCAGGAAGATTGTTCCCGATGTTGGGGAGTTCCAGAACGAAGGGTCACAGTTTGAGGATAGAGGGGAAGCCTTTTAGGACTGAGATTAGGAAAAACTTCTTCACACAGAGATTGGTGAATCTGTGGAATTCTCTGCCACAGCAAACTGTTGAGGCCAGTTCATTGGCTATGTTTAAGAGGGAGTTAGATATGGCCCTTGTGGCTACGGGGGTCGGGGGTATGGGGGGAAGGCTGGGGCGGGGTTCTGAGTTGGATGATCAGCCATGATCATAATAAATGGCAGTGCAGGCTCGAAGGGCCGAATGGCCTACTCCTGCCCCTATTTTCTATGTTTCTATGTTTCTATGTAAATATCCTTGATAGAGGAAAGTTCACATCCAAGGTGTGCTGGGCTGCCGCACCTCTCTCTCCAATGCCCTGTGATTGAGGATAGTATATTACATATTTGAATTGAGATGCATTCCATATTGTTGGAGTTTATAGCTAAGCAGGGAGGAGTGTCGCGTACTTAAGGTTTCAGTAATATTGTAAATCTATTTTTTGATTAAGCATTCTTTGTTTAAATGATTCACTACAGGTTATATGTAAAAGTATATGAATGGCATACGTCATTACGCCACCACGTCATGCCTTGCTAAAAAGAAAAGCGAAGCTAAGTACATGTATCCCAGACTCTGGTGCTTTTCTTTCAGTTAGTTTGATGTTTTAGTGTCACAAAACATAATTTCGAAGATCATATTTCCAAATTTCTGAAACAGAAATCAAGATCTTTTCAAACTAATTTAATTCTGACAGGAAAAGGGATGAGCAACTAATACTCTTTGTGGGTTTTCATTTAAATATTGTAATTTGTAATAAATGCTATACTTAACTTATATTAAGCATATTTTTCCAAGACTGCAGGATATCCAGCATGTGAAAAATGATAAGAAGATCCAAATCCATGAATTAAGTGACTTTTTTGTGGCCAGGAGAAATAGCTATGATTCTTTAAGGACCAACAATCCTCTCTCAGTGACTCTCCTCCCCTCTCCCTCACCCAAGTATATTTCAAGGTATTCTTTACCCCTCCATGGACTTTATCTATACCTCTTGCTACCTCAGGAAAGCAGCTAACATAATCAAAGACCCCACACATTCTCCCTCCTCCAGGCCCCCACCCAAACTTGGCAGAGGACACAATCACCCAGAAAGTACATATGTACCACTAGGCTCAAGGTCAACTTCTGTAAGACTAATGAATGTTTTCTTAGGATGGTAAAATGGCTCTTGACCTCACAAACTACCCTTTTATAGCCTTGTACCTTACTGTCTACATGCAATGCATTTTCTGCAACTGTAACACTTTATTTTGCACTCCGTTATTGTTTCGCCTCATACAACCCCTGCACTGTTGGAATGAAATTATGTCAACAATGAATCCAATTTTTTTCACTGTAGCTCAGTATGTGTGACAATAATAAATCAATTTACTGATAATCATTCATTGAACTTATCCTAGTTTTATTAATCCTTGCAAAATATATCACCTCACACTTCCCAGGATTAAGCACCACTTGACTTTGTTCTGTACATCTTCCAACAACTCAACAATTTCTTCAACTTCCAGTAATTTTCCCCCACTCCCTCCATCTCTCTTTTATCATTTCACATTCTGATTCCCCTCAACTCCCCTATTCTTCTCACCTGCCCACACTTTCCTCTGGCTCCCCTCCTCCTTCTCTTTTGTTTGATGGTCCACTGTCCTCGCTTATCAGATTCCTCCCTCCTCAGACCTTCAGCTCTTCCACCTATTCCCTCCCAGCTTCTCACATCATCCTGCCTCAACCACTCACCCTTTCCCTCAACTGTTTTACTTCTCGCCTGCAGCTTGCTACTTTCCCTCTCCCCACCTTCTTATTCTGCCTTCTGTCCCTTCCATTTCCAGTCCTGTTGAAGGTTTTCAGTCTGAAACATCGACTGTTTATTCCCCTCCATAGATGCTGTCTGACCCGCAGGGTTCCTCCAGCAACTCCGTGTGTGTAACTCAACAATATTTTCATACAGTATCAACAATACTACTGGTTTTCATGTCATTTATAAATTTACCAATTATACTGTACCTCCTACATTCACATCTAAAACATTAATATATAGTATCAAGCCACCAGGTTGCCATCACTAGTCCTTGAGGAGTCAAAGTTAGAGTGTGGGGGAGGGGAGGAAGAAACACAAGGTGATAGGTGGAACTGTATATTGGTGAGACCTGATGTAGATTGGGAGACTGCTTCGCCATCCACTCCATCCTCCAGAAAAAGCGGGATCCCCCAGTGGCCACCCATTTTAATTCCACTTCCCAGTCCCATTCCAACATGTCAGTCCGTGGCCTCCTCTACTGTCACGATGAGGTCACACTTGGGTTGGAGGAGCAAAACCTTATGATCTGTTTGGGTAGCCTCCAACCTGATGGCATGAACATTGATTTCTCGAACTTCCGGTAATGCCCCCCCCCCTTTCAATATTCCCTATTCCCCATTCCCATTTCCCTCTCTCACCTTATCTCCTTACCTTCCCATGCCCTCCCTCTGGTGCTCCTCCCTCTTTTCCATGTCCTTCTGTCCTCTCCTGTCAATTTCTTTCTTCTCCAGCCCTGTATCTCTTTTACCAATCAACTTCCCAGCTCTTTACTTCACCCCTCCCCTCCCAGTTTTACCTATCACCTTGTGTTTTTCCCTCCCTTCCCCGACTTTTTAAATCTACTCCTCATCTTTTTTTCTCCAGCCCTGAAGAGTCTCAGCCCAAAACGTCGACTGTACTCTTTTCCATAGAGGCCGCCTGGCCTGCTGAGTTCCTCAAGCACTTTGTGTGTGATGCTTAATCAAACAATATATTTACAATACTACTGAAGCATTAGTGAAATATTAAATAAACAACAGACATGACTCCCAATTCTTCTACACTGGGTGTATTTGAGTCCCTGTCCCTTACAGAATTATGGTGTTAGCTATCGTGTTGGTAGAGATGTGGGCTAGTTTCCAAACAAGCCTACCAGTGGTACTTATTTCTGAAATGTAGAGCTGTAGATCTTGTTGAAGTAGATTGACTGCAGGTGGTATGCGATTAATAAATACCCATTAGTGAAAGAGCAAGTCCCAATGAAATATCCTGGATCTCTTGTACAAGACTGAAAGGAGAGACAATTTCTTGATATCAGCAGCAAAGTGCAGGTAAGTATATTGCTCTATTTTGCACACATTTCTTATGAGGTAAGTCAATCATGATATGCAATTAAGGCAATAATTCTTTTACTCTGGAAATAGCATTTCAAATTGTTACATATGCATATCTTTTTTCTCACAGCTGTGGACGTAGCTATAAATATGATTGATTCACTAAATAGCAGTCTACTCTGTGCACTTTCCCCTTCATATAACAATCCTCCTACCAGACTACTCAACCTCCACTTTTCCTAAGCTTTGTTGGTCATGTTCTATTCTGAACCAATTAACTGATATATTGCTCCAGTTGACCTACTTTGGTCACTGTTTCTCCAATCCTTCAAATTTAAAATCCTAATTCTTATATTAATCTTTCTACATAGCTTCACCAATTCTGTATTCTCTTTCAACCCTATAATCCTAGCTACCACTGATCTCTCATCTTTTAATTTCTGGATCTTTGCATATACCCCTCTTCTCCCATTACTGTTAACCTCACAATAGCCCTTGACATCTTTGCATCTCTTTGCAACTCATCATGTTGTCTAAAATTTTGAATATCTCTTTCTTTATCACAGCATTCAATTTTTCAATCTGCATTTTCAATGTGAACCAATTTAAAGAATCTTGCATGTCAGAAATGCTCTGCATAGATTCAAATTCTTTGTGCTATTGTTTAATTATAAATATTCTGGAATTAGTTTGCTACTTCTAGCATTTTGAGGCCATTTTTATCATGCCATTAATTTCTTAATTTTCTGGTCTTCAATTAAAGGTACTGTTGTTTATATTGTGCCAGGTAAGGTAACTAGTTCAAGAAAAATAACAAACACGAGAAAATCTGCAGTTGCTGGAAATCCAAGCAACACACACAAAACGCTGGAGGAACTCAGCAGGTCAGACAGCATCTATGGAAAAGAGTAAACAGTCCACGTTTCAGCCGAGACCTTCACCATGATGAAGAATTTCGGCCCAAAACATCAACTGTTTACTCTTTTTCCTGCAGATTTTCTCTTGAAGTCTCTCCAGGGATGCCTAGCCTGAAGAAGTTTAAATCTTCCTTTTGAGTCCTGATGAAGGGTCTCGGCCTGAAAAAATGACTGTTTACTTTTTATCCTCAAAATAAATAATGTGGTTATAAAAAGGCAATGCTACAAATACGCTGTATCTACCTTTGTGGGAGCGTAAATGCCACCATCTGTGTCTATGTCCATTCAATCAGTTCTATTGATTCTCACATATTAGTGATATCGAATGAAGATGAAATATTTCTCCTATTTCTTTAATTCAGAGCCTTTGCACTGCAGAAAATAAAATGTAGAAAATCTGTGTAAAACCTGAAAGCTTTAGTACAAGATACAATGTATTGATGTAGAACCATGATTAATTGGAAATGGACAAACTAAATTAAAGTCATAGAACAAAATCCCAAAATACAAAGCCCATTTTACCATGCTCTGAGTTATCATGCTATGTTTCATCAAAAGTGAGTTATGAAAGCTTTTTTTCATTTGTGATCTCAAATCTCAATTAATTTGAGATGAGGCACTGTGTGACTTGAAATTCTGTTTGTTGCAATGATATATTTAGTGATAAAGGTTTTATAATTCTAAGTCTTCTCAAATAGTATATTCAAATTAATTCCTCAAGATTTAATTAATTAACATGGCCATGATGTTAATAAATTAAACTGGCCATGTATTTATTTCAAACATTAATATCAAAGCAATTTTAACTTTCAGACTAAACTAATTAATTTGGCAAAATCCAGCTGTGGGTTTTTGGTAGTGGGTAGAATGGAAGATGCCCTCAGAACCATTTAGCAGATGGAAAAACAAGCAGAAAAGGCTGATCTTCTAACAATGTCTTGAAGCAATGTTAAAATGAGAAAGAGATAAAGAAAAATAAATGTTTAAATAAAGAGAAAGAAAATGAAAGTGATTTAACTTTTACTATAGTCTTCTCAGTTGATACTATATTTTGTAACTCCAAAACATAAAGTAATTGAAAGGCAAAGAAGAGAGTCGGGAGATAAGTTGTGTACTTCCTTTTTACTTTAGGCAAGGTGTGCATATTCATGTGGTAGTGTCATGATGTACGCAATTCACTTATTTTGACATATAACCCTTAATGAAATACTTAAATCAATCTTCCATCGTTGGAGTCACTTTGCCCCGCATACTGTCGGAGCAGTGCTGCCAGGATAATCAAGGACACAACCCACCCAGCCAATGCACTTTTTGTCCCTCTTCCCTCCAGGAGAAGGCTCAGGAGCTTGAAGACTCATACGGCCAGATTTGGGAACAGCCTCTTTCCAACTGTGAGAAGACTGCTGAACGGATCCTGACCCGGATCTGGGCCGTACCCTCCAAATATCCAGACCTGCCTCTCGGTTTTTTTTTTGCACTACATTACTTTCCCTTTTCTATTTTCTATTTATGATTTATAATTTAAATTTTTAATATTTACTATCAATTTGTACTCCAGGGAGCGTGAAGCGCAGAATCAAATATCGCTGTGATGATTGTACACTCTAGTATCAATTGTTTGGCGACAATAAAGGATAAAAAAAAGTAAATGAACAAGACTGACAAACTCTAAAGCTCTGACAAACATCTGTAGATGTACAGTGGAGATCTACTGATTGGTTGCATCATGGCCTGGCATGGAAACACCAATAACCTTGAGTGGAAAAGGCTAGAAGAAGTAATAGATACAGCCCAGTCCCCCATCAATTGAGAGTTGAGTGAAGATATCCATGCTCGTTCAGAAACCTGATAGTTGAAGGGTAATAACAGTTCCTGAGCCTGGTAGTGTGGGGTCTAATTTCTTGTACCTCCTTCCCAGAGGCAGCAGCAAGAAGAGAGGATTGTATGGTTGTGGATGTTGTTCCCTTATTCAAGAAAGGAAGTAGAGATAGCCCAGGAAGTTCTAGACCAATGAGTCTTACTTCAGTGGTTCGTAAGTTGATTGAGAAGATTCTGAGAGGCAGGATTTATAAACATTTGGAGAGGCATAATATGATTAGGAATAGTCAGCATGGCTTTGTCAAAGGCAGGATGTGCTTTATGAGTTTGACTGAATTTTTTGATGATGTGACTAAACACATTGATGAAGATAGAGCAGTAGATGTAGTATATATGGATTTCTGCAAGGCATTTGATAAAGTACCCCATGCGAGGCTTATTGAGAAAGTAAGGAGGCATAGGATCCATGGGGACATTGCTTTGTGGATCCAGAACAGGCTTGCCCACAGAAGCCAAAGTGTCATTGTAGACAGGTCATATTCTGCATGGAGGTCAGTGACCAATGGTGTGCCTCAGGGATCTGTTCTGGGACCCCTTCTCTTCATGATTTTTATAAATGACTGGATGAGGAAGTGGAGGGATGGGTTAGTAAATTTGCTGATGACACAAAGGTTGGGGGTGTTGTGGATAGTGTGGAGGGCTGTCAGAAGTTACAGCGGGACATTGATAGGATGAAAAAATGGGCTGAGAAGTGGCAGATGGAGTTCAACCCAGATAAGTGAGAGGTGGTTCATTTTGGTAGGTCAAGTATGATGGCAGAATATAGTATTAATGGTAAGACTCTAGGCAGTGTGGAGGATCAGAGGGATCTTGGGGTCCGAGTCCATAGGACACTCAAAGCTGCTGCACAGGTTGACTCTGTGGTTAAGAAAGCATACGCTGCATTGGCCTTCATCAATCGTGGGACTGAGTTTAAGAGCCTAGAGCTAATGTTGCAGCTATACTGGACCCTGGTCAGACCCCACTTGTAACATTGTGTGCAGTTCTGTTTGCCTCACTAAAAGCATGTGGAAACTATAGAAAAGGTGCAGAGGAGATTTATGAGGATGTTGCCTGGAGTGGGGAGCATGCCTTTTGAGAATAGGATGAGTGAACTCGGCCTTTTCTCCTTGCCGCGACGGAGAATGAGAGGTGACCTGATAGAGGAGTATAAGATGATGAGGGGCATCGATCATGTGGATAGTCAGAGGCTTTTTCCCAGGGCTGAAATGTCTAGCATGAGAGGGCACAGTTTTAAGGTGCTTTGAAGTAGGTACTGCTGGCGACGGTGGTGGAGGCGGATACGATAGGGTCTTTCAAGAGACTCCTGGATAGGTACATGGAGCTTAGTAAAATAGAGGGCTATGGGTAACACTAGGTAATTTCTAAGGTAAGGACATGTTCAGCACAGCTTTGTGGGCCAAAGGGCCTGTATTGTGCTGTAGGTTTTCTATGTTTCTATGTTTTTAAACTGTGAAAATGCAGACAGAAGTAAAAAGAATAAATAATGAGCATGAAATAACAGGATAAAGTGTCCTTAAAGTGAGACCATCGGTTATGGAAACACTTGAAATAAAATGAGTGAAGTTATCTCGTGTTTCTCAAGAGCTTGATGGTTGTGGGGTAGTAACTGTTCTTGAACCTGGCACTTGTACCTTCTATCTGACAGCAGCAGTGAGAAAAGAGAATAGCCTGACTGATGAGGATCTTTGATCATGGATGCTGCTCTTCTACGGCAATGTTTCACGTTGATGTGCTCAATGGTTGGAAGAGTTTTACCCGTGATGTACTGGCCCAAGTCCAGTACCCTTTGTAAGATTTTCCGCTCAAAAGTTGTGGTATTCCCATACCAGGCCATAATGCAGCCAGTCAGCACACGTTCCACCACACATCTATAGTGGTTTGTCGGGGTTTTTGATGACATGTTGTCGTCAGCAAACTTAAATATGTCACTGGAGCAGTACCTAGCCGTACAGTCATAGGAGTGGAGCAGGGGTCTAAGCACACATCCTTGTGCTGCACTTGTGCTGATTGTGATTATGGCAGAGATGCTGTTGCTGGTCTGAACTGACTGGTGTCTGCAAGTGAGGAAATGGAGGATGTAGTTACATAGTGTGGTAAACCATGTATATATGTTGTAACTGGGTTACCTGTCTGGACACATCCCTCTGCTAACTGCTTCTGTGGCTCCTCCCACAGACCCCTGAATAAAGGCTATTGTGTCACTGCTCCTCCCTCAGTCCAAGACAGATATTCAGCATGGACGTTGGACCATTTACTGTTAATAAAAGCCTTTCAGTACTTACTCTACTTCCAGTCTTTTGGAGTAACTGGTAGTGCATCACATAGGGAGGTATCAAGGCCTAGGTATTGGAGATTAGCTTTGAGGGAATGATAGTGAGCTGCAGTCAATGAAGAGCATCTTGACGTACGTACAGTACCTTCATTGTCCAGGTGTTCCAGAGCCGAATGAAAGGCCAATGAAATAGCACAGCCTCTGAAGAGGACGTTCCTTTAGGAAAGAGATGATGGGTGATTTATTCAGCCAGAGTGTGATGAGTTTGTGGAGTTCATTGCCACAGAAGGCTGTAGATGCCAAGTCATTGGGTATATCAAAAGCAAAAATTGATGATCTTTATTCCCTGGAGTGTAGGTGAACAAGAGGAGATTTGATAAAGGTACACAAAATTATGAGGTGGTATACTGTAGATACAGTAAATGGAAGTAGGTTTTTTTCACTGAGGCTGGGTAAGACTAGTACTAGAGGTCATAGGTTAAGGGTGAGAGGCGAAATATTTAAAGGGAACCTGATGGGAAACTTTATTCAGAGAGGTGTGCAAAATGGAATGAGCTGCCAGCAGAAGTGATCGATGCAGGTTCAATTTCAACTTTTAAAAGAAATTAGGATAAGTACATGGATAGGAGTAGTATGGGGGCTATGGTTCAGATACAGATTAGATTACCAGAACACTCAGTCCTCTTTTATTGTCATTTAGAAATGCATACATGCATTAAGAAGTGATACAAGTTTCTCTGGAGTGATATCACAGAAAAACAGGACAAACCAAAGACTAACGCTGACAGAACCACATAATTATAACATAATAGTTACAGCAGTGCAAAGCAATACCATAATTCGATGAAGAACAAACCATGGGCATGGTAAAAAAAAGTCTCAAATTCCCTGAGTCAATCGACTTCCGAGTCCCCGATAGTAGGCGGCAAAAGGGAGAAACTCCCTGCCATAAACCTCCAGGTGCCGTCAACTTGCCGATGCCTTGGAAGTAGCCGACCACAGCCGACACTGAGTCCATCCGTCTGAAAACTTCGAGCCTCCGACCAGCCTCTCCGATACAACCTCCTGAGCGCCATCCTCTACCGAGTGCCTTCGACCTTGCCCCGGCCGCTGAAACAAGCAAAGCGGAGGATTCGAGGCCCTCTACTCCGGAGATTCCGGTTACCACACAGTAGCAGCAGCAGCGAAGCCGGCATTTCAGAAATTTTCCAGATGTTCCTCCGTACTCTCACGTCTGTCTCCATCAAATCAGAATTGTGCACGGTCCCCTACTTGACAGATTACAGATATCATTCACCGGAGAGGCCGCAAACGCTGCCGTCGCGTCGCCATCTTCTCCTCCTTCGAGCACGAAATAGATTTCCTAATGGCCCACTTTCTGTGGTGTAGTACCATATACTCTATGAAATCCATTGCTGTTAACTTGAATAAATTCTGATATCTTCCATTCAGCAATTCTATTACAATTTGTTTTTCAAATCTGAATCAAAGTGCACACATTCTCCTTTAATTTTATCTAAAGAGGCCTTTTTCAGTCCCAACAGTAGACCATAAATGTAAGATATTGAACCATTATCAAAGGGTTTCAGATTAAAAATTGTAACTACTATATTCTTATCTGGACTTGTAGGAAATGTAAGTAATTGAGATCTTAAAAAATCTCTAATCTGTAAGTATTGAAAAAAGTGGGTGTTGGAAAGGTTAAATTTCGTTGGAAGTTGCACAAAAGAAGCGAGATTCCCTCCATCAAACAAATCCTGAAATCGTTTAATATCCAATCTATCCCATACTTTAAAAGATGAGTCAATTAATGATGGTTTAAAAAAACAATTAGAAAAGATGGGACTTGAGGGGGAGGATCTCAATAAACCAAAATGTTTTCAGATTTTCATATCTGATGAGAGCTGGAAGATTATTTTAAAATTTATTGATTCTTCATTATTATGTGCTTGTCATTCTTTGTTACAATTCAAAGTGGTACATAGAGTTCATATGTCTAAAGACAAGCTTTCCTGTTTCTACGCAGATATTTCCCCTTACTGTGATAGATGTACTAATGGAGTGGCCACACTAATTCATATGTTTTGGACATGTTCGAGCTTTGAAAAATTTTGGAAAGATGTATTTCAAACTTTTTCTGCACTTTTCAATGTCAGCTTTAAGCCCAATCCTTTGACTGCCTTGTTTGGTATTGTTGAAAATAGTGCTACAAAATTGAAGCCATCTGATTTGCGGGTATTGGCCTTTATGTCTCTTCTGGCCAGGAGGGTGATCTTGCTCAAGTGGAAGGAGGCCGCCCCACCCACTCGTGTTCAATGGCTATCTAACATTATGTTGTGCCTTGATTTAGAGAAGATTCGTTTTTCGGTTTCTGATTCTAAACATGATTTTCTAATGTTTATGAGGAACCTTTCTGTATTATTTTCATATTCTTTGAACTGTTATTAAAGTATGGATCTGAGCCATTATTATATAACATCATATGGTAAGGTATTCCTTTTTTACCAACCAGCTCATTTTGGTAGTGAGGGTAGATTTTTCTAATAAAATACAATTATTTTATTTTATTTCAATTCATAATTCAATCTTTTTTTATACATGGAATATGGGATACTGTGATCATATTACTGTGATTTAAATGTAATGTAATTCATATTATTTACTTGTATCCTTATGAATTTTGTATTTGTATTCATGTAATTTATATACTATCAATAAAAATATTGGAAAAAAGTGCACACATAGCTTTAGCCTACTTTTACATTTATTATGAATAGGACCGTTGTACTATTTCAGTGGATGTAATTAGGTGCTGACTATTGATACTTGGAAGAAAAAAAATGTACTTTGACTTCTTTGCCATTCTATCAAATGAGAGCATTCATTCATTTTTAGGTGAGTAGGTTCCATGGTGCTGAAGAAGGACTGCTGAAACTTGTTAAAAATATATATCAATTAACAAAACAATAATTGTAAAGTTTCAAGTTTGCATGAATGGGAGCAAATATGATAGTTCTGATGACGGTCTCAACAACAAACAGCAACTGTTTATTCCTTTCGATAGATTCTGCACGATTTGCTGAGGTCCTGCAAATGTAATAAAAGTTCCTTCATTAATTTCTTCAGTGTAAGGAAAGTAGTGAATAATTTCTTTCCATCAAATCTTAGAATAGACTCATTATAAATCTTAGTGTCAGTAACATTTCATCCTAATTTTTGGTAGTCAGTAAGAGCCCTTGTATATGATGTCCATAACATTTATTCAGATCTGAGAAGAAAATGTTATTTTGAGATGTATAAGAATTGGGATGTCATGTTACAGTTTACAAAATGTTGGTTAGACTAAACTTGGAGTATTGTATGTGATTCTGGTCCTACGCTACAGGAAAGATGTGATTTAAACTAGAGAGACTGCAAAAAAGGTTCTCAAGTGCACTGCCTGGGTTGAAGAGCTTGAGTTATGGGGCGAGAGTGGATAGGCTAGGTCTATTTTGCCTGGAGCAAAGGAGAATGAGAGGTGACATGATAAGAGGTATGTAAGATTATGGTATACAAAATTATGAGAGGCATAGATAGATCAGAGAGCCAGTATTTAATACTTGTAGTAACAGTGTCTAGAATAAGAAGAACATAAGTTTGAGGAGGTTTAAGAGGTATCTAAGGTGTAAATTTTTCACACAGGAAGTGCAATGACTGCTGAAGGAAGTGGTGGACGTAGGTTCAGTAACAACACTTAATGGGCATCTGGAATAGTATTTGAATGAGTAGGGCATAGAGGGATATGGAATTCATTTGGTTAAGCAGGATTAGCATAACCAGTCATGATGATTGGCATAAATGTGATGGGAAGAAGAGGCTGTTTCTGTGCTGTTTCATGACTCCCTGAGCTTCCGAGAAATCAGTCTTTGTATATTATTATTATGCATATTTATTAATTTATTGGAGTTATATTCATGACAGGGATTGATAGATTTTAAGATGTCAAGAGGAATATAGCAAAGGTGAGTAAATGAATCTCAAGTAAAGATGAGTCATGGTTTTAAAGAATGGCTGAACAGGAATGAGGGGCTGAGGGCCTGCTCTTATGTTCTTCAGCTACCGATAAAATATTCCCTGTTTGTGACCATTCTTCAGTTATCTTTAGAAATGAGTTCTTCACTTGGTGTACTTCACAATATTCTTAAATTAATTTCCTGATATCATGCCTATTTCCTGAAGTAATGTCGAGCTATTTACTGTCTTGTTTTCCTTTTTATTTACTCTTTTTTCTGGATTAGTTGGGCTTCCAAAAGTGTAAGTGAAGAACTCATCTTCATTTGTTCCAGGAATAATTTCACATTCCTTTATTTTAACTTCAAATTTTTTGTACGTGTATTCAATCAATGTAATTTCTAAACATCTCAATCGGTGAACAATGTAATTTCCAACTATTTGATACTGTACATGTCCAACATTGTTTGCACCACTTCCACATTTTAATAATTATTTTCTGCTTATAAAGATCTCATCGGCTGTATTAAATAATATGACTGAAAACAAATGTTGGACTTTCTTTCCTCTAGAGCCTTAAATGTGCCAATATTTCTTTTCTATCTTACCCATGGAAAATGTGCTTTCAGTCATGGTTGAGAGTTAGTTATTTTCTTTGATATTTGTATGGTTTCCAGTAAATAGGATAGACGTCTAATTACCTGATCCTCTTAGTGTTGAATGTTCCAGAATGTATTTCCAAACTGAATTATGCCATATATTTCCAGTTTTGTTGGCTTATTATAATTTAATGAGGTGATATGCTTCATGCATCACTAAGTTGATGACTGAGTTATTTAACATGAATTTCCTCCAATTGCCTGCAAGGATCCAGAGGGATGTAATTTCATCTGATCATTTTACCAGCCACAAGTATAAGTGGAAATGTCTGACTTGACAACATGTCATTTTTTCCCCTTAATTCAGCCTTCAGATATTTCTGATGTTTCAAGCTCACACTTGATTCAGTCCTGTTGTCATGGAGATGGTGTACCTTCAATGAACTTAATGTTGATGAAGAACCAGTGGCTTTTTCTCCATTAGGATGGCATTCAGCTTTACGAAAGATCACAGAAGATGATACAGGGTTGCTACATATACTGGATCTTGCTCAGTAGTGGAGCTAGAAGCCCTGTTAAATTAATCCCTCTTAGTTTCAGTTTTGCAGGTTATCCTGGAAAATATGTTCTGTGGTTAGAATGTACCAGTAGTTAAGGACATTAAGTTAAATTGCAGGATCTGGTTGGAGTTAAGTTGGAGTTAAGGTTGGCGGTATTCTAACACATTCCTGACAACAGTGTTGTAGAAAGTGGAGAAATCTGAGGAGGTGAGAGTAAGCAGTCATAAATGGCCCTAACAAAGCTTTTGATTGCCAGTGACTGTCAAGTTATTAATGGTGAAGGACATTGTGAGGCATTAAAGGTGAGAAAGTGAAAAGGCCTTATCCTGTTCACGAAGGTAATTATCAAACAGCAGTGGCATTCTCTTTCTGCTTCACACAACAATCCAGTGGGACAAGAATGTTATTTGCTGAGAAACTGAACATTATTGAGTTGAGCATGCTACCCTAAGGAAATGAAACAACAACATATTGGTGCTAAATAACTAATGTTTGACAAAGAACATCTTCCTGTGAATTTGATAGAATTTTAGCTGGTCACTGATATCACCGGACAACAAAGATTTTGCTTCCTGAATAATTCTGGGTGTATCTTATGGATTTCAGGCTGCTGATTATGAAAATCACCATGAAATTTCCCTATCATGCACCAGTTTTTTTTAATTGCCTATATTTGTTATTTCAATTCATAATTCAAGACAGACTAACTGATGCCAAGATTAAGGAAGGCATTTTTGTTAGTTCACAGATCAAACAGGTCATCAATGACAGGCAATTTGAAGAACTTCTAGTGGGACCAGAGAAAATTGCTGGAAGGCATTCAAGGATGTTGTTGAAACTTTTCTTGGCAACTACAGAGCACCAAACCGTGCAGCTGGTTGATAACATGCTTCAGGCATAAAACGTCATGGAGTGCATCATGTCACTAAAGTCTCATTTTCTTCACTCCCATTTAGATTTCATCCCTGCAAGTCTTGGTGTTGTCAGTGTTGGAACATGGTGAAAGGTTTCACCCAGGACATTGTGATCATGGAGAAACAGTATCAGGGCAACCTGAATTCATCATTGCTGGCTGATTATTGTTGGACACTTAAGCGAGGAGCCTCAGAGAGTAAGTACTAACAAAAATCATCAACAAAACATTTTTAGCTTAGTTGCAGTATTGCCAAGCATTAGAACCATTATGTAATTAAACGCGTTATATTCAATAAAAGTTAATTTCTTGTTTCTTCAAATTCCTACACAATAAAAGTATTCTGAAATTATTTGTGTTCAGCTTCAATTGGTCTATCATAAACAAAAACAAAATTCTGTGGAAACAACACTTTCAAAAAAAAATTGTTATCCAGTGTATTTCTACTGACCCCATTTTGGCAATGGGCCCTTAGCATCATAGTCACTTCCTTAGCAAAGCACACATGTTACAGACAAACCTTATCAGACACTCAGTATCTATTCTTTGGTATCTATTTGTTGGTTGCAGAAATGCCAGTTTTGAAATGTGTGTATTGCAAAAAAGCATTCCAATTAGTGGCACTGTACAAATGCCAGTTAATGAAAACACAACTGCAACAAAGAACCTTGCATGCTGCTTGGGCATTAGAATACCTCCATACTCCTCCCCAAAAATCCATTAAATATTATTTGTCGTGCTGTGGAACACAATTTGTGTTTGAAATTCACAATAAGTAGGCCAATATGCAACAAAGAAATTTTGGAATTTATATGCTAGAACAGACCCTTAATTAGAATTACTATTTAAAACAGTTCATAATGCAATAAGGAAATTGATCCTCATTACGACTGATCTAACATTGGGGCAAGGCTGGCACAATTACTGAAAAATCAATTTCAAATCAAAGCTCTGTTAATTTAAATTATTTGGCCTCATTATAATTTGATCTGCTGAAAGCAATTTCAGCAAGATGCCTGTCTACAGATGTTCAAAGTAAATGTATTGTCAAATTACATATATGTCACCATATACAATTATGAGGTTCGCTTTCTTGTAGGTATAAACAGTAAATCTAATAACCATAATGGAATGATAATCCACACTAACAGGTGGATATCCAGTGTGCAAAAGACAACAAACTATGCAAATACAAAATGGAAAAAAAACAAACACACAAATAAATAAATGATAAATATTGAGAACATGAGATGAAGAGTCCTTGAAAGTGGAGTCCATAGGTTATAGGAACATTTCAGGTATGGGGCTGGTAAAGTTGAGTGAAGATATCTCCTCTGGTTCAAGAGTCTGATGATCGAGGAGTAATAATTTTTCCTGAACCTGGTGGTGTGAGTTCTGAGGCTCCTATACCTTCTTTCTGGTGGCAGCAGTGAGATGAGACCATGACCTGGGTAGTGGATGCTACTTTCCTGCACCAGCGTTCTGTGTAGATGTGCTCAATGGTGGGGATGGCTTTATCTGTGACAAACTGGGCCATATCCACTACTTTTTGCAGGATTTTCCGTTCAAGGCCATTAATGTCGTAGTTGGATGCTTAAAGAGTGAACGCTTCTCCTGAAGGGAGACATCCATCACTGAATGTCGGTATTGTTTATGTTTCAGTTTATCTTGTGTGGTGGATGAAAACGGCTGAAAGGAAAAGAACTATTGACCGCAGGTTTTCAGTTGGCTCCCTAGAGGTGCCACTGGCATTGTTCAAGGCCGTGATGAAATTACTCCATAATGAAGCAAGGAAAAGTGGTAGCGGATTCACAAAGCAACCCTGCTCAGAGATGACAAAAGAAGTCAATAATTAAAGGATGGGAACAAGATTCATTACTGTGAATACCTCATTATGTCTGGCACAACAGCAAACCAAATTTGTACTCATCTGCCTGATTGACCTCACTACAATTCATACATATGCTTGTTAAATGCACACTAGTTCATCGGCTTCAAAAAGCCCATATTTAAATTACTTAGTGATATTATTTCTCCTTTATTCTGAATAAATCCTTCCATTCTGCAAGCTGAAGAGCAGCGTTGTAGTATAGTAATTAGCTTAACACTATCACAGTGCCAGCGTCCCAGGTTCGACTTTCTTGCTAAAGGTGAAGTTTGTAAGTTCTCTCCATAACTGCATGGGTTTCCTCTGAGTGCTCTGCTTTCCCCCTACATTTCAAAGAGGCAAAGGTTAGTAGATCAATTGTTTATATGGATGTAACTGGGAGGGGGTGGCCTCATTGGGACGGAAGGGGGTGTTACTGTGCTGTATCTCTAAACAAGTAAACAAACTGAACATTTTTCCTCCTCCGATGTTGTTTGTCACTTTTCTTTTTACCCATCCTCTGCATTCTGCCTTCAGCAGCCAAAGCTGATCATTCTGGCATTCTCCATTTAAAATTTTGCACTCGTCTTTCTTTCCGCTTTAAAATCCTCCTTAAAATGTGAGACAAGATAAATAATTGTACATTGCTTCAATACCTACTATTTTTAGTGACAGATTTTTGACATACTGGCTGCACAGGCAAGAAACATTCAAATTACACTAAGGGAAAACAGCAGTCCTTTTCAATGAGCGTGTTTAACTACCCTTCCTTGATGTTCGATGGTGTTACCATCATTGAAAGATTGTGAAGAAACTGAAGCAACACACACAAAATGCTAGTGGAATGCAGCAGGCCAGGCAGCATCCATAGGAAGAAGCACAGTCGATGTTTCAGGCCAAGACCCTTAATCAGGATCTTGGCCTGAAACGTCAACTGTGCCTCTTCCTATGGATGCTGTCTGGCCTGCTGCATTCCACCTGCATTTTGTGTGTGTTGCTTGAATTTCCAGCATCTGCAGATTTCTTCGTGTTTGCGTGAAGAAGTTGAAATTATTTTTGTACTCTAAAAGCAATATGTAACCTGCTTTATTGATCTGCTCCAAACTTAGCTAAACTTACTTCTAAATGAGCCATGAATATTACTGTTCCTAATTGAATCCAGTCATGTCAGTCACCACTGTATCACCTTATACACAAGCATCTGTAAGGTGACAAAAGGATTTCTCAAGAGTGCTATAAATCAAAAATTACTCCTCAATAAATTGCTAATTTTCTGCCAAGGCTACATTGTTCCAGACCTTATTAATGGACCAGAGCTAAATACTAAAGGGGGGATGAGAACAACTGCCCACAACATCATTTTGTTTGGCAACAATAAAGTATAAAGTATTAAGTATTTAATAAGTCCGACATATTGTACACTGGTCAAGTTGAAGTCCATGACAGTTGGGTGGGGGAAAATCTTTGGCTGAGTTCTGAGGGTTAATAACCTCAGTCTTATTACATTTATGCAGGAGTTCCTCAGCTCAATGTAAAATCTTTAACTACCTTGTCAATGGCCTTTCTTTCACCATAAGGTCAGATCTGGGGATAGCACAACCTTCAGATCTATTTGCCACCCCTCAAATGATAAGGCAGCCAGTGGAAAAACATCCATGTTTAGTTAAATTGCTGGAAGTAATGTCCTTATCACACAATATTCAGCTAATGATCATTTCCAACAAGTGGCATGGATCATGTGGAAGATAAAATACCCCTGACATAAAACCCTTTGGAATTTAGAAAAGCTGTTCACTGTATTTACCCTTTTCTTACTGAGTCTTCTAAATCTGGCTCCTGCAAAGTCCTTGGCTACCTCTAATGCACCAGAAATAATACATTTTTGTACCTGCAGCTTTCTCTTGACAGCAAGCGGTTGGTGCCACTAACACATTGTGCATCCCTTTGTGATGATACTGTATGTATAAGCAGTCCAACTTATACCTGGTGGTATTTGTTGTGTCTGTGCAACTACATATCAATTAAAATTAAAAACACACACTCGAGAGGTGGCTTTAATTGGTGTATTCACATAGCAGGGAGAGAGGGAGAGGGAATGGGGGAGGATCAATATACATGCGTAGACAACAGATCGTTGTGCATAGTTAAGTTATAGGTCCAAAGAGGAGTCATTGCTCTAAAAGAAATAGATCCATACATTACACTTCCTCCTCCTTTAGATTAATGTAATATAAACTGTATATCAAACAAAACATTCAATTTCCCTTTAACAAATCATATTCAAATAAACATGCTTTCACAATAACAGTCCATAACTAACTTCTCTATACTGAAGATTCAGTATTTTGGGTGGCACTCTGTGTCTTTCAGGATAGCACCTTTGGACCTATGGTTTGGCAGGTGTCTTGTCAAAGGTAATTTTCTCTGTTGCAGTTGTCACGTTACTGTCAGTGACATGATCATCACTTAGAACTAAGTCCAGTGGCTGTAATCTGTCAATCTTGTTGGATGCGGTCAACTCAGGTGTGTTCTTCAGCTGTGCATCCAGTGTCTGGTCCAGATCATGTCTCCATGTATGATCTTCAACATTCACTATGTACAACAGTGTTTTTGTAGCTGTCCTATTAGGAGTCCACTTGTATTCTCAGTAATCACACACTGTCCAATCTCGAAGCTCCTTGCAGATTCACTTGGCAACTGGCTGAACTGTTTATATTGCGCTTCCCTTTGTAGATCTGGTTTCAGGAGGTCTATGCACGATCTTTAGATTCCTGTTCATGAACAGTATTGCAGGTGTTTGATTTGTCGTAGCATGAACAGAGTTCTAATACACAAAAAGGAAGTTGCCCACCTTATGCTGAACAGAAATGGCCTCCTTGTCCAGTGCTTTAATGGGCTTCTTGAAGGTTTGGATAAATCTTTCAGCTAACCTATTCATTGCTGGGTGATGAGGAGCTGACTTGAAATGTTTGATGCCATTTTTTTCATGAATACACTGAATTCGTCTGACATGTATTGTGGTCCATTGTCACCCACATTTTTTTTTAGGTCAGCCATTGCTGGAGAAGATAGTCCTCATGGTGGAAGCAGTCCTTTCTGATGTGGTTGACTTCATTGCTATGACTTCAGTCCACTTCGAATGAGCATCCACAGCAATCAGAAACATGGTCCAGTGAAATCAATATGGACTCTTTGCCATGGTGAAGACGGCCACTCCTACAGATGTAACGGCATCTGTGGGGGTGTATTTTGAACTTTGTGGCATTCTGAACAACCTCTGGTCAAGTCTTTAACCTGTCTTTTCCTGACCATCACGTGTAGCTTCAGGCAAGACACTTAATCTTGCCTGTGTACCCAGGTGTCCTTCATGCAGATTCTTTAACACTCTAGTGCACAGTTTAGAGGGAACCACAACACAAGATCCACACATTAGGGTCCTTTGACATACCGACAGTTAGCCTCGTCTGACTATGAACTCTGAAAACAGGATGAGCTGGCCATCCTTGCATGGTGATGCCACTGACTTTTGACAATGTCAGGGCATTTGGTGTTTCTCTTCATATTTCAGAATTTGTTACCGGTAACTGGTCCACCAATGTGGTGTGGAACACCTCTTCTGGGTCACAGTATGAAGACGTTTCTTCTTCAGTTGCCAACAGTAGAAGACGAGACAAGCTGTCAGCATTGCCCTGTTGTTTGGTACCCTTGAACTCTATGTCATAAGAGTGGGTTCCTAGGGAAAGTGCCCAACGTTGTAACCACGTATCAGTCATCACTGGAGTTTCTTTCCTGGAATTGAAAATGGACACAAGGGGCTGGTGGTCTGTCACTAGCGTAAACTTTTGTCCGTAGAGGTAGCGGTAGAACTTCTTTATTCCCCATACTAGACTAAGGGTCTCTCGGTTGATCTGTGTGTAGTTGTGTTCTGCACTTGTCAGTGATCTTGAAGCAAACACAATCAGACGTTCGGACCTATCTTTCACAGTGTGTGGCAAAGTGGCTCCAATGTCATGAGGGGACATATTGCACACTTGTCTGATGGTCAGGAATAGGTCATGATGTTCTGGAGCATGCTGATATTAAGGGAGAGGAGGTGTTGGAGTTGTTAAAATACATTAAGACACATAAGTCCCCGGGGCCTGACGGAATATTCCCCAGGCTGCTCCACGAGGTGAGAGAAGAGATTGCTGAGCCTCTGGCTAGGATCTTTATGTCCTCGTTGTCCACGGGAATGGTACTGGAGGATTGGAGGGAGGCGAATGTTGTTCCCTTGTTCAAAAAAGGTAGTAGGGATAGTCCAGGTAATTATAGACCAGTGAGCCTTACGTCTGTGGTGGGAAAGCTGTTGGAAAAGATTCTTAGAGATAGGATATATAGGCATTTAGAGAATCATGGTCTGATCAGGGACAGTCAGCATGGCTTTGTGAAGGGCAGATCGTTTCTAACAAGCCTGATAGAGTTCTTTGAGGAGGTGACCAGGCATATAGATGAGGATAGTGCAGTGGATGTGATCTATATGGATTTTAGTAAGCCATTTGACAAGGTTCCACATGGTAGGCTTATTCAGAAAGTTAGAAGGCATGGAATCCAGGGAAGTTTGGCCAGGTGGATTCAGAATTGGCTTGCCTGCAGAAGGCAGAGGGTGGTGGTGGAGGGAGTACATTCAGATTGGAGGATTGTGACTAGTGGTGTCCCACAAGGATCTGTTCTGGGACCTCTACTTTTCGTGATTTTTATTAACGACCTGGATGTGGGGGTAGAAGGGTGGGTTGGCAAGTTTGCAGACGACACAAAGGTTGGTGGTTTTGTAGATAGTGTAGAGGATTGTCAAAGATTGCAGAGAGACATTGATAGGATGCAGAAGTGGGCTGAGAAGTGGCAGATGGAGTTCAACACGGAGAAGTGTGAGGTGGTACACTTTGGAAGGACAAACTCCAAGGCAGAGTACAAAGTAAATGGCAGGATACTTGGTAGTGTGGAGGAGCAGAGGGATCTCGGGGTACATGTCCACAGATCCCTGAAAGTTGCCTCACAGGTGGATAGGGTAGTTAAGAAAGCTTATGGGGTGTTAGTTTTCATAAGTCGAGGGATAAAGTTTAAGAGTCGCGATGTAATGATGCAGCTCTGTAAAACTCTGGTTAGGCCACACTTGGAGTATTGTGTCCAGTTCTGGTCACCTCACTATAGGAAGGATGTGGAAGCATTGGAAAGGGTACAGAGGAGATTTACCAGGATGCTGCCTGGTTTAGAAAGTATGCATTATGATCAGAGATTAAGGGAGCTAGGGCTTTACTCTTTGGAGAGAAGGAGGATGAGAGGAGACATGATAGAGGTGTACAAGATAATAAGAGGAATAGATAGAGTGGATAGCCAGTGCCTCTTCCCCAGGGCACCACTGCTGAATACAAGAGGACATGGCTTTAAGGTAAGGGGTGGGAAGTTCAAGGGGGATATTAGAGGAAGGTTTTTTACTCAGAGAGTGGTTGGCGCATGGAATGCACTGCCTGAGTCAGTGGTGGAGGCGGATACACTAGTGAAGTTTAAGAGACTACTAGACAGGTATATGGAGGAATCTAAGGTGGGGTCTTATATGGGAGGCAGGGTTTGAGGGTCGGCACAACATTGTGGGCCGAAGGGCTTGTACTGTGCTGTACTATTCTATGTTCTATGTTCTATGATGGGTGAACAGTTCATCTGATATTACTGGTCCATTTGTTTCCTTGAATGCTCTTTCACATGTTTCTGGCCATTCCCAATTTGCTCCTGTCTGCAACAGTGTGTTCAATGGATGCAGCACTGTAGCAACACTTGGGAGAAACAGGTGTTAGTATTTTACAAGGCCCAATTATTATATTCCAGGTTTGGGTGCCTGTAGCACTGTTTCAATCTTCTCTTGTGGCACATGTAAGCCATGCTTGTCAATAACATGCCCACAATATGAGATTTAATTCTTGAAAAACTCACGTTTCTCTCTCTTTGCATGCAGGCCATATTCACTCAGCCTAGTGGGTACTTTAGCAAGATTCTGGAGGTGCTCTTTGTCATTATTGCGAGTTAAAATGATGTCATCAACGTAACATTGTTTTCCTGGATAACCTGAAGCGCTTAGTCCATTGCTCTTTGCTAAATTGCTGGGGCTGATGCACCGCCAAAGACAAGACAAATATACTGGAACAGTCCCTTGTGAGAGTTAATTGTGAGGAACTTCCTGCCTGACTCCTCAATCTCCATTTGCAGATAGACTTGTGACAAATCAATCTTTGAAAACCTTCCCTGCCTGCCAAAGATGCAAAAAATGTCTTCTGTTCGTGGCAGGGGATACTGCACAGTACAGAGCACAAGGTTGATGCTCACTTTGAAGTCCCTGCATACGTGAACAGCTCTGCCTTTCCCTTCTTGATCTCCTGGACAATGAACTAAAGTTCAGCATCCACTTTAGGATGTAGTGTGTAAGGCACTAGATGCGCTTTCTGGAATCTTGGTGTTGCTGCTTCATCCAGTTCAATTCTGGCCTTCATGCCTTTGAGTTTATCAGTGTCATTCTCAAACACCTTCTCGTTAGCATTAAGTAGTTGTGACCGCCTCTGGTTGGTGTTACCGTCTGGGCTGCAGTTGCCTGTTGTTGACACTTTGAGAGCTTTGACTGAGTGCCAGTCTAATTGGACCCTTCTCAACCATTCATGCCTGAAAAGTGCTGGCTCTCCACTATTCAATACATAAAGCTCTAACTGTTATGTTTGGCCTCCATATGTCACATTCACTTTCAGTTTGCCGTTGGGAGACACTTTTCACCTGTACAGGTCTTTAGCATCACCGAGGTCATTTCTAATGGTAGCTTAGAAAACAGTCTGTTATAGTCAGCCTCTGAAGTTATAGACAAAGCTGATCCTGTATTAACCTCCATGTTCAGTTTTACACCAGACACATCTATTGTGATTCGTATGACTTTGTGATCTGCTTCAGTAATACTATAGTTCTAGGCATGATAACTCACCTTTGTCAGACACTCTGTTGTCTGATTTTTTTTCACATTTAGTCACTTCAGCCATTTGTGTTTTGAAACTTTTTACTCTCCATGGTGCTGCTTTTTGTCTGATTTGCACACTCTCTATGTAACCTGATCGGTGACACTTTTTACAAACTTTTTCTTTGAACCACCAGTATTTGCATCAGGGAGGATGATGAATTTTTCAGCTTTTTGTATCATTCAGGGACATTTTGTGTATTTCACATTCTAACCTCCTTTTCTGTAGTTCTGTTGCACCCTTTGCTGCAGTCTCTAATAATATTGCAATGGTCAATGCCCATTCTAAGGTTAGGTCTCTTTCCGACAATGGCCTCTTTTGACTGCTTTGACTATACATGCCACATACAAGCCTGAACCTTAGTGCATCAGAAAGCCCATCTCTAAAGTAGCAGTATTGGGGAAAGTTTGCGCAGTTCTGCAATACATAGGAGTAGAATTAGGCCATTCAGCCCATCGAGTCCACTCTGTCATTTCATTATAGTTGATCCTGGATCACATTCAACCTCATGCACCTGCCCTCTCACCATATCCCTTGATGCCTCGACCAATCAGGAATCTATCAACTTTCGCTTTGAATATACCCATGGACTTGGCCTCCACTGCAGTCTGTGGCAGAGCATTCCACAGACTCACCACTCTTTGGCTAAAAAAATTCCTCCTTACTTCTATTATAAAAGGTAACCCCTCAGTTTTGAGGGTGTGCCCCCTAGATTTGGATACCCCCACCAGAGGTAACATCCTCTTTACATCCACCTTATCTAGTCCTTTCAACAGTCAGTAGGTTTCAATAAAATCCACCCCCCCAGCATTCTTCTGAATTCCAGTGACTGCAGACCCAAATCTGCCAAACGATTTTCATATGTTAACCTCTTCATGCCCAAGATAATCCTCGTGAACCTCCTCTGGACTCTCTCCAATGGCAATTCATGCTTTCTGAGATATGGGGCCTAAAACTGTTGGCAATACTCAAAGTGCAGCCTGATTAATGTCTTACAAAGGCTTAGCATTATCTCCTTGCTTTCATATTCTATCTCCCTTGAAATAAATGCCAACATTGCGTTTGCTTTCTTTACCACACACTCAACTTATGAATTAACCTTCTGGTAGTCTTGCACGAGGACTCCAAAAACCTTTTGCACCCCTGATGTTTGAATTTTCTCCCATTTAGAAAATAGTCTCCACTTTTGTTCCTTTTACCAAAATGCATTATCATACATTTCCCGACACTGTATTCCATTTGTCACTATTTTGCCCATTCTTCCAATTTATCTAAGTCCTGCTGCAATCACATTGCTTCCTCAGTAATACCTAGCCCTCCTCCTATCCTTGTATCATCTGCAAACTTTACCACAAAGCCATCAGTTATAGGCTAACTGTCCAGTAGTTTTCTCTCTTTTGTTTTCCTCCCTTCTTAAAGAGTGGAGTGACATTTGCAATTTTCCAGTCCTACAGCACCAAGCCAGGATCAAGTAAATCTTGAAAGATCATGACCAATGCATCCATTATCTCTTCAGCAACATCTCTCAGGACTCTAGGATGTAATCCATCTGGTCCAGGTGCCTTACCACATTATGAACTTGCAGTTTGCCCGGTAATTTTCTTTTGTAACAACAATAGCACTCACTCCTGCTCCCTGACACTGAGGGATCTCTGGCATACAGATAGTGTCTTCCACAGTAAAAACTGATGCAAAATACCCATTAAATTCATCTGCCATTTCTTTGTCCTCCATTACTACCTCACCAGCATCATTTTCCAGTGGTCCAATATCAACTCTCATCTCTTTTATATTCTTCATATAGCTGAAAAATCTTTTAGTATCCTGTTTTATATTATTGGCTAGTTTGCCCTCATACTTCATCTTTTCCCTTCTTATAGCTTTTTTAGTTGCCTTTTGTTGGATTTTAAAAGCTCTCAGTCATCCAACTTCCCACTCATTCTTGCTACCTTGTATGCCTTTTCCTTGGTAGTCTTTAACTTCCCTTAACAGCCACAGTTGCCTACTCCTGCCATTTGAGAACTTCTTCTTCTGTGAGACATAGCTGCCCTAGACCTTGTGAACTATTTCCAGAAACCTCAGCCACCTCTGCTCTGCCATCATCCCTTCCAGTATCCTCCTCCAATCCAGCTGGGCAAGTTCTTCAGCAATATTTTCATCCTTTGACTGGTTCCTTTTGTTAAATCTAAATCTCACAGCTATTACCAGCAGTTTTGGGCTCAAGTGATTTTGTAAAATTGTAACAATTTTGTCAAACATCTTGCTTGCTGGCTTTTCAGAAGTTACTAAATTGTGTAAAAGCTTGTATGTTTTAGCATCCATTCAGCTAAGAATTGTGGATACTTTCTTTTCATCACCCACGCCATTTGCATTGCAATACAGTTCAACCCTCTCGATATATGATTTCCAGTTATCATTAGTGCTATCAAATCCGTCAACTTTCCCGACGAAGGCTATCATCACGTTATTTACACTTTAGCTTTGCTTGTTATGTGCCTTTCACTCTGTACTGTGCACTGTTACTCACACATCCCTTTGTTTGCATCTGTAACATCTTCTCCGTACTGTTTAACTCTTCCCTCTTGCTGTCTCTCTCCCTTCCAAAGTCTGTTGTCCAGTAAATGTCAGTGCACTTGATGATATTCGCTGGCATTTAGGTTCATACTCATTGCCGATTTGTTGTGTCTGTGCAACTACATGTCAATTAAATAAAAATATGCATGTGAGAGGTGCCTTTAACTGGTGTATTCACATTGCAGTGAGGGAGATTGGGGAGAGAGGGAGAGAGAGAGAAGGGGGGCAATGTGCATGCGTAGACAACAGATCAATGCACATAGAGAAGTTTTCCATCCATACGTAGTGCTAAGGGGAATGATTACTCTAAAAGAAGTAGATCCCTACAGTACTCGTTTCCCTGCACTTTTGCATACGATAGTGGTGGCACTGTATGCATCCTAAGTCTCCTTCACCTTGCCTTCCTCTAGTGGTGAGTTTTTATTGGGTTGTGGAGCAAGGGTGAATGGAGATGAGTAAGAACATAAGAAAAAGGGGGCAACATCAAATGCTTCTGCCTGCATAGTCAAGTTAACATTCACTATACACACATCCTTCTTGTCAGTGCATTCCACTGAAAGGTCAACACCACTGAAAGGTCAATATCACTGAAAGGTCAATGTCACTGAAAAGACGTCACTGAAAGGACAATGTCACTGAAAGGTCAGCATCATTGGAAGGACAATGTCACTGAAAGGTCAACACCACTGAAAGGTCAACGCCACTGAAAGGTCAACGTCACTGAAAGGTCAATGTCACTGAAAAGTCAGCATCATTGGAAGGTCAACATCACTGAAAGGACAACATCACTGGAAGGACAATGTCACTGAAAGGTCACCATCACTGAAAGGTCAACACCACTGGAAGGTCAATGTCACTGAAAGGTCAATGCCACTGAAAGGTCAATGTCACTGAAAGGACAACATCACTGGAAGGACAACGTCACTGAAAGGTCAGCATCACTGAAAGGTCAACACCACTGAAAGGTCAATGTCACTGAAAGGTCAACGTCACTGAAAGGTCAATGTCACTGAAAGGACAACATCACTGGAAGGACAACGTCACTGAAAGGTCAGCATCACTGAAAGGTCAACACCACTGGAAGGTCAACGTCACTGAAAGGTCAATGTCACTGAAAGGTCAATGCCACTGAAAGGCCAATGTCACTGAAAGGTCAGCATCACTGAAAGGTCAGCACCACTGAAAGGACAACATCACTGAAAGGTCAGCATCACTGGAAGGACAACATCAATGGAAGGACAACGTCACTGAAAGGTCAACACCACTGAAAGGTCAATGCCACTGAAAGGTCAATGTCACTGAAAAGTCAGCGTCACTGAAAAGTCAGCATCACTGAAAGGTCAACATCACTGAAAGGTCAACACCACTGAAAGGACAACATCACTGAAAGGTCAGCATCACTGGAAGGACAACATCACTGGAAGGACAACGTCACTGAAAGGTCAACGCCACTGAAAGGTCAACGTCACTGAAAGGTCAATGTCACTGAAAGGACAACATCACTGAAAGGTCAATGTCACTGAAAGGTCAACATCACTGAAAGGTCAATGCCACTGAAAGGTCAATGTCACTGAAAGATCAACATCACTGAAAGGTCAATGTCACCGAAAGGTCAGCATCATTGGAAGGACAATGTAACTGAAAGGTCAACACCACTGAAAGGTCAGCATCACTGTAAGGACAATGTCACTGAAAGGTCAATGTCACTGAAAGGTCAATGCCACTGGAAGGTCAACGTCACTGAAAGGTCAATGCCACTGAAAGCTCAACACCACTGAAAGGTCAACACCACTGAAAGGTCAATGTCACTGAAAAGTCAACACCACTGAAAGGACAACATCACTGAAAGGACAATGTCACTGAAAGGTCAATGTCACTGAAAGGTCAATGCCACTGAAAGGTCAACATCACTGAAAGGTCAATGCCACTGAAAGGTCAACGTCACTGAAAGGTCAATGCCACTGAAAGGTCAACGTCACTGGAAGGTCAGCGTCACTGAAAGGATAGTGTCAACAAATGCATGGAATCGCACCAGTTGCAAATTTACTTTCAAGTAAATAGCAGTTTTTGTCAACACATTACATTTCTTTATGGCAGTTGCAGCTGATGCAGATGGCATCTCAAAGTGATTGAAATACAGAAAACATTTCTTGGTGCCTTAGGCTGATAAAGCCTCCAGCTAAGAGTCCTTCTCCCTGCTCCTCCTCATCCATCTTTCAGTAACTTACCCTAGACTCTTGCTCCTCTGCTCATTCCTCCAATTTTCTGACAGCTACTAATCACCAACAGGGAAGCATCTGATTTATGCACAAGTCCCTAACACTGAACAAAGTCTTGAAGCAACTTGTGCATTCATCTCTGTGAACTTCGTTAATTTTAAACAGCAAGCAGAAGTTCAATAAGCAGAATTGCAGCAGCAGCCAACAGAAATTTAATCAGCAACTAATAAGTTACAAAAAGAGAAAAGCTGGGAGCATTGAAAGCAGCATTTGTGGAAAACAAAAAACAGAATTAACATTTTGGGTTGAGGCTATCAGCCTGCTATCTTAACACTGCTTCCCTTTGCATAAATGATGCTTATCCGCTGAAGATTTCTTGCATTTTCTGTTTTAGCCTTAGATTTCTAACATCTGCAGTTTCATTCATGGATGTGTAGCTAATAACTCCCTATACATAACACTAGTGGGGAGCCCTTCTGGCTAAACAAGGATCATAGTTCTATGTGAGTTTTAGAGAAAGCAGTAGATAGAGGGTTAAGCACATTTCATGCTACAGTGCTTCCTCCACATACATCAACAAGCATTATTCATTTATAGCCTAACACCCTCACCAATTCTGTATCTGATATATTATTAGCACAAGCACGTTACTTTGAAGTCAATTCACTACCCACAGGAAAGACGCTCGATATGTAAAAACCCCAACCACAAGCCACAACATACATATTATTTTAAAGTGTTTACGTTTTTCGAAAAAATGTCCCTGATGCAAGGAATAGCTTTTTCTAGATCTTGATTTAGAGGTCATGACAAGTAATTGCTGAATATTTTAAACATGAAGCCAAAACGACACAACTTTATACAAAATGCTGTTGGTCAGAGAGTATCTAAGGAAAGGATTAATGAGTTGATGTTTCAGGCTGAGACACTTCTTTCCAGCATCTGCCGAATCTCTTGTGTTCATGATACTCATTGTGAGCTATTTATAACAAACCAGGTTTGAACACCCAGTTAGAAGTGCTGGAAGACAAATGGATATCGAATTGAATATTTTAATATGAAGAATTAGTTTGATATAGGGTGACAGGGCAGCCTAGCAGATAGTATACTGCCTTACAGTGCCAGCAATTCATTGCAGATAGGTATTCAATTTCCACTGCTGTCTGTAAGAAGTTGGTATGTTCTCCCAATAACATGTGGGTCTCCTCCATTTGCTCCGGTTTCCTCTCACGGTACAAGGATTAGTAAATTGTGAGCATACTATTTTGGCGCCGGAAGCACAGTAATACTCATAAGCTGACCCAACACACTGTGTTGGTCGTTGACGCATTTCAGTGTGTTTTTTGATATTTTGATGTACATATGGCAAATAAAACTATCTTTAATCTTTACTTTTAGAATATTATAATACCGAATCATAATTCCACAGTAGGCCACAGAAAAGATGATGGATTTTAGCTCTCTCAGCAGAGTAAAAATATAATGCAAATATTATCTCTGTTGAACAATTGATTGTTTAAAATAGATCCAAAATTTCCTCTAATGAATTCTCACCCATGATTCATTACAACAAATACAATCCAATTAAAGTAAATGGACTATTCTTAGATGAGTGCCATGATTCATAATAAATAATAAAATGATAGGGGTCAGATTTATTAAATAAGTTTTTCTTCCTTTCAAACATTTAACATCTCTTCAAAACTCAATCCCTTTTTGTTTAGCTTTGTTTTCAGAAAGCTATGCTGTTAGTGATAAAGAACAGAGTGCACACCAAAAGAAATACCTAGTGCCAGTTTCTCATTTTCATTCAAACAAGATGACCACTGAGATATTTACGATGGGATCTACAGCTGCCTGAAATAACATGTGGCTGATCCAACTATGAAATTGCATTCTTAATTCCAATTTATTTTATTACATTTTACTATTTTGAAGAAGTACTTTGATATGGTTGTAAAAATGCTTTCTTCGTTTAAAAGGAGTATTTAGAGAAAATTTGCATGTATTTTTTTCAAGCCAGTTTAGTATTTATTCTGTGGGTAAATACAACAAATTCACATTCTCCAGCAGGATTGTGTGAGGAAGAAGGGAATAAAAAGGAAAAGGGACAGCTGAAACCCAGAGTTTTAATGCTGAGCTGTTGGAACACACCTGTATTTTCACACTGAATAAAGTTCTACTTTATATTTCCTCAAACAGATTCATGGAAATAATGAATTACAAAATTTCTCTTCCAATTTAACTATTGCACCAGGTCTGTCTGATATACACAAAGGTGCCGATTCATTAACTGCTTGAACAGTTCAGCAACAGGAATTAAGGACTTCCTTTGTTATTATAGTTTTCTTCAGTCACCATCTCCTCTCAGTATTTCACAAGATAATGGAAAGCAGTTAGAAATTGCAGGTACAAACCCACTTCAGACCAAAAAACCTGTTTATAAAATCAGCTGAACTATGCAGAATGGGAACAAGTAGTGCATTAATCTGGGATCTAGCAATGGGCTTTGATTAAACTAGGAAAGATATTTAGGTCGCATAAACACATAATATATCACCCAGATTCATCAACATAAATGTGGAATATTACACAGATTTTTGATACAGTGGACTCCTGAGCTCATCGGGACCAGTACATTTTAGTCCAATTAAGCGGCTGCCCCAATTAACCAGTTTCATGAAAACAGTTTAAAAGATATAAAAAGGCACAAACTACCATTTAAGTGAGTAACAAATTATGTACTTAAATGAAATATAGAAAAAATAGAACACTACCAATACTACTCCAGTTCTGTTAAAACTGTACATTAGTTCCTAATAGTTATTGACAGCAGAATTTATCCAGTGTACACTGCCATGTTCTTTAGATTTACTGTAAATGAACAAAATCACAGACACCTAGTGCAGATAATGGACTGCCTTCACACAATGCTTTTGACGATGCTCTGCTTCCAGATGAACTCAATGCCCTCTATGCTCACTTTGACCATCAAAACATGGAGAAACCATCACAAGCTCCCACAACCTCAGATGATCCTGTGATTTCAGTCTCTGAGGCCTACGGGAGGTTGAACCTTGAAAAGCATCCAGCCCAGAAGGGGTACCTGGCCAAGTACTAAAGACCTGTGCTAATCATCTTGTTGGAGAGTTTACTCTGATCTTTAACATTTTGTTTCAGCAGTCTGAGGTACCCACCTGATTCAAACAGACTTCACTTATACCAGTACCTAAGATAAACGTGGTAACCCACGTCAATGATTTTGTCCAGTAGCACTTATATTCACAGTGCTTAGGTGTTTCGAGAAGTTGGTGATGAAACATATCAACATCTGCCTGAGAAGCAACTTGGATCCACTCCAACAGGTCCACAGCAGATATCATCTCATTGGCTGTTCACTCAAAGTTGAAACATCTGGACAGCCAAGATGCATACATCAGGATGCTTTTTATCAACTAGATCTCTGCACTCAACGCCATCATTCCCTCAAAACTCATCAATAAGCTTCAAGACCTTGGCATCAATACCTCCTTATGCGATTGGATCCTCAATTTCCTCATTTGCAGACCTCAGTCAGGTTAGATTGGTAACAACATCTCCACTATCTCTATCAGCACTGGTGCACCATAAGGTTGTGCGGTTAGCCCCCTGCTCTACTCGCTTTACACTTATGACTGAGGTTAAACACTACTCCAATGCCATATTCAAGTTTGCTGGTGACATCACTGTTACAGGCCGAATCAAAGGTGGTGACCAGTCCACATTAGGAGGGAGATTGATAACCTGGCTGAATGGTGCCACAACAATAACATCTTACTCAATTTCAGCAAGACCAAGAAGCTGATTATTGACTTCAGGAGGAGGAAACCAGAGGTCATCAGAGGATCAGAGGTGGAGAGGGTCAGCAACTTTAAATTCCCCAGTGGTATTATTTCAAGGGATCTGTCCTGGGTCTGGCACACAAGTGCCATTACAAAGAGAATGCAACAGAGCCTCTACTTCCTTAGATGTTTGTGCAGATTCGGCATGACATCTAAAACTTTGACAAATGTGTCAAAGCCTGGTATGGAAACACCAATGCCCTTCAGTGGAAAATCCTACAAAAGGTAGTGGATTTGGGCCATTCCATCACGGTAAAGCCCTCCCCACCAATGAGTTTATCTACATGAAGCATTGTCGCAAGAAAAGCAGCATTCAACTTTAGGGACCCCTGCTACTCAGTTCATTCTCTTTTTGCTGCTGTCCATCAGGGAGAAGGTACAGAAGCCTCAGGACTCGCATCACCAGGTTCAGGAACAGTTATTATACCACAACCATCAGGCTCTTGAACCACAAAGTAAAACTTCACTTGCCCCATTATTGAAATGTTCTCACAACCTATGGACTCACTTTCAATGACTCTTCATATCATCTTCTTGATACTTATTGTTTATTTATTTATTATTATTACTGTATTATTATTTCTTTATTGTTGTATTTGCACACTGGTTGAATGCCCGAATTGGTGCGGTCTTTCATTAATTCTATTATTGGTAATATTCTATTATGGATTTATTGAGTATGCCTGCAAGAAAATGAAACTCATGAATTAATATATATATATATGAATTTTATTTAGTGACATATATGTATTTCGATAATAAATACAATTTGAAGTTTGAATTCCAAATCTTCATTTTCATTGTTACATTCAAGATGATTGTCAATAGTTTCAAGTTCTTTGTAGTACCTAACTTGTTGAAGTGTGTATGTGTGTGCCCTTAACTTCTGGTGGAGTCGGTGGAGTTGTCAGGGCACTGTCATGACAAGCTTTTGCACTGATTGTTTTTGGTATGCTTATCGTACGGCGTGTCTTGGGCATCTGAAACCTGGCGGAGCCTATCCCTATCCCTCTCCAGGTTTTTTTTACGAGGTTGAGTTGTTAGCTCGACACTCAACCCAGGCACAGCTGGAGAGCGTGCAATGGGAGCTGGCCGGATTCGAACGTGGGACCTCTCTCCCCAAAGTCCAGTACTGATGCCATTACGCAACCAGCCAGCATTTGTTGAAGTAGTGAAGTAGTGAAGACATTTCATTTTCACTCCCAGCTGCTTTTGGCATCTCCAAGCATGAATGCTTGAAACCACAGTGAGCAAGACAGTTCTGAATTGTCCTTATTGCTTATTTCTTGCCAACTATCACTGACAAAAATCACTGCTTTTTGATCACAAACATATGCAACCAAATCTATTTAAGCATGGTGTGGTGTCAAACAGCCACACAACTCAAAGTGACTGACGCTAATTTGAAGCTGTTCAGCTACAGTCTCCTGTACCAATTAAGCAGAATGGTGTCCCAAATAAATGAAGGGAATTCAACTATTTTTTCAATTAGTATTTGTTCTTTAAGAGTTGTCCCGATTAACTGGAATCCACTGTATATCCAGATGTTAAAATTCAAATAAGAATGATAAATTAAAAACTCAACTGCTGTTGCATCATTTCTTCCCATGAAGGATGTGAATGATACATAACAGCCATGAGCAAGCAATCAAAGGAATTAGTTCCAATCTGAGTAATGACTTATTAATGAAGAAAGGTGAAACACTAATTGGCAAGGCCTGCAACAGTGGGAATAACACGAGCATCAAGATGATGATTGGTAATTGGCTTATTATAGTCACATGTACTAAACTATAGAGGAAAAACTTTGTTTTGCATGCCAGTCATACAGATCATTTCACAACATCAGTCCATCGAAGTAGTACAAAGGAAAAGCAATGACAGAATCCAGAATATGGTGTTGCAATTACAGAGAAAGTACAGTACAGGCAGACAATACAGTGCAAGGCCATGATGAGGTAGTCTGCAAGGTCAAGAGTCTATCTTATTGCATCGTCCATCTATTCAATGAAAGTGGGACGGCTGTCTTTGAGCCTGCTGATAAGGCAAAGAGAGAATATCCAGAGCATACGGTTGTTTGATTGTGTTGGCATCTTTTCTGAGGCAGTGAGAAGTGTAGACAAAGTCAATGAAGGAAAGGCTGATTTCTATGATGGACAGAGCTCTGTCCATAACTCATAAATTTCTTGACGACTTGGACAAAGCAGTTGCTATACCAGATTGGGAGATCCCACTGGGATGCCCATCTCAGTGGGCAGTGATTGCCATAAGATCAGTCTTGCTACAACTTTATAAAACATACAGCTGGAATTCTGTGTGTAGTTTTGGTTGCCACTCTATAGGAAGGATGTGTTTGCACTGGAGAGAGTTCAGATGAGGTTAACAGGAAGTTGCCTGGGATGGAAGAGAAACAAGAGAAGTTGTGAAGCATAGGAGTCTGAGGAGGATGCTGACAGAGGGCACGAGGAACCATAGAAAAGACAGAATTTTAAAAAGGTGCTCAGGAAAAGAAGGCATGGGGTGAAGATGAGGAATAAGCGGTTGACAGGTGAAATGAGGAAGATCTTTTTCACTCACTAGGTGACACTGTAGAAGTAGGTATTTATTACATTTAAGAAACACCTAGAAAAGCACTTGAAATGCCGAGGCATAGTAGGCTACAGACCAAGTGTTCATTAATGAGATTGGAGAAGGTCCAGGAAGTACAATGATTGAAATAGATTTAGAAGATCAAAAGACCTGTTAATGACTCTACAAAACAAAGGCTGTTCTCTCTATCACAGCTCTTTATTCCAATCTGATCAAGAACCCGTGGAGTTCTGCAGGGAGAAGTGTGGTGGGGGGTATAACCGGAAGTCTGAGAAATCGATGTTTCGGTAATACCCCACCCCCCATTCTCCATTTCACATACCCCTTTCCCTCTCTCACCTTATCTCACCAATCAACTTCCCAGCTCCTTACTTCATCCCTCCCCCTCCAGATTTCACCTATCGCCTGGTGGTTCTCTCTCCCCTCCCCCCATCTTTTAAATCTATCCCTCAACTTTTTTCTCCAGTCCTGCCTGGTTTCGGCCCAAAACATCGACTGAACTTTTTACCATTCATGCTGCCTGGTCAGGTGGAGGGGCAGGTAGTGTTGAGGAAGTAGGGAATCTGCAGAAGGACGTAGACAGATTGAAGACTGGAGGAGCTTAGGAGGAGACAATGGCACCTAACAGCGACTCCTTTGTTCGCATCTTCAGAAACAGCTCTATTTCCACCTCTACTATCTCTATTTTTCCCTTTCAGGGTTCTTTTGAAGACCCTGACCTGGAGTTACACAGTGACTTCGGTTCTTTGTGGGAATGGGACCCACTCTCAGGGCTTCACGACTGGCCAAGGGTGCGGCCTAAGAGCTTTGCTTGCCTTTGGAGGTCCAAGATCTCATGGCGCTGGAGACGGGCCGACCGAAGGTCCATGTCTCTGCAGGAATCCAGTGAGTTGTGAGAAATGAAAGATCAAAACCAACAAGCTGGCTGCTGGCTGTGTGCCCAGAGACCTGAGTTCTTTGGGCACAGAGCTCGGAAAAAGCGATGCAACAAACTTTTAACATCGTAAATCAGCAAGTTGTTTGTTATATCTCCCCTCTCACTGTGAAACAGAGACATCTCTTTCTCCCTTATTAGGGAGAGAGAGAGAGCCTGTGGTATGTTGAATACCAGGTGAACGAGTAGTCGTCGGGGTACTGCAAGTCTGTGTCTTTGCTGTTGTTTTGCTGCACGCTTGAGTGCTTGGTGGTGGGTGCCGTGGTTTTTTTTTGCTGGTGGGGGAGGGGGAATCATTGCTTGCTGCCACTTATGCGTGAGAGGGGGGAGCTGGGGGGGTTGCTTTGGGATTCTAACATTTAACTGTCATTCATTCTTTGGGGGCTCTCGTGGATGGTTGCGAAGAAAAAGTATTTCAGGATGTATATTGTACCTTATATTTTTCTGACATTAAATGTACCTTTGAAACCTTTGAAATGGAATACAGTGTTGGGAAGTATACGGTCATGCAGAAAGAATAAAGGGGTAGACTATTTTCTAATCAGGGAGAAAATTTAAAAATCAGAGCTGCAAAGGGACATGAATGTTCTTGTTCAGGATTCCCTAAAAGTTAACTTGCAGGTTGTATCAGTAAGTAAAGAAGGCAAATGAAATGTTGGCATTTAGTTTGAGAGGACTACAATATAAAAGCAAGGATGTAAGGCCAAAGTTTTATAAGACACTGGTCAAACTGTACTTGAAGTATTTGGACTCCTTATCTAAGAAAAGACATCCTGATATCTGAGAGGGTCCAGAGTACGTTCATGAGAATGATTCCAGAATTTGATGGCTCTGGCCCTGTAGATGCCTACTTAGAACAGAAATAACAATGAGTTTCTTTAGCCAGATAGTGGTAAATCTGCAGAATTCATTGCTTCAGACGATTGTGGAGGGCAAGTCACTGGGCATAGTTAAAGCGGAAGTTGATAGATTCTTGATTAGTTAGGGCATCAAAGATTATGCAGAGAAGGCAAGAGAATGGGGTTGAGAGGGATAATATATTATCCATGTTGGAATGGTGGAGCGAACCTGATAGGCTGAAAGGCACAATTCTGTTCATGTATCTTATGGTCTTATGGTCCAAGCGTATTTAAGTACAAAATTACAAGAGCAGCCACGGCCTCACATGATGCAAGATGTTATCAGTATCTTCAAAGTAATCTTGTGCAGGACTCTGTGAAGACTGAATCCAGTTTTGTTGTTGTCTATCGCATCCTCCAGAGTGTAAGCATCATAAGGCCACAACGCTCTACAGAGGAGCAAGAGGACGAAGATACGGAAAAAGAGAATTAGAAGGAAGAGCAAGTAAGGAAAGACATGACAAAAGGAAGGAGAAGAATATGATGAAGAGAGGATTCTGAGTATCCGGCTTTACTTATAGCTTGCCTTCATCTTCTGCGTTCTCAAGAACAGAAACGGACCGTAACTGAATTTTCTGTCAGATTGGTAGAGAAAGCTCTGCTTGTCCCCTGCCAGAACTCTAGATCATTTGTGCCCAGTGACCTATCACAATAAGATCTGATCTCTCATGACTGAATATCTGCAGTGCCATGAACTGGGGAATGCAACGACCTGACCATATCTTCTTCTTTAGCCTTTAATGACTGGGACATGAGCTTCGGATATCATTTCTGAAATAAGTATATAAATATGGCGAAGTGTTGGGAATTAGGTAAAGGTAGAACATTTAAACAACCAAAGCTTTGACATATCACCAATTTCAGTAATATTTTAATCTCGGCTGATCAAAGGCCTAGTAACAATCAAGCACATTGACCACCAGCATCCACTTCTCAATTCAAGCTAAGCCTGTGAGCCTTCCTCCTGTTTGTTGCCATTTCTTCCTGAAGAAGAGAAGAATGTTGGTGATTGCATTGCGGTACCTAACTTGTCCACCCTTAGCTGACTAGCTGGAGAGATATATAGTTAAATATTATTGTGCAAGTAGTGTAATGGTGCTAAGTGTGTGATTGTACAATGGAGAATTTAACCATTAGTTAAGGCTGACAATGAATAATGATGGTGATGGAGCATAGTTGCCTTTGTTGGCAGAGAGACAATGATTTGTGTGTGAAGTTAATAATCATCTGGCACTGGTATCAAATTCTTAGAGAATCATTTCAGATTTGAATTCCTTGATTACCACATCCTATTGATGCCATTGTGAGTCTGGAAGTCTTCTAGCAGTCCACAACAGTGAGTAAAGTGCTAAGGTCATCAGTGATACAATGAGGTGCCTGCTTTTGAGAATACTGTATAATGATATGCTTTCTTTCAGTACTCCTTAAGACAGCAATGGTTGGAGTCAGCAACGCTCTCCTTTTAACCATCTACAGGAATAATGAGAAATAATGCTTCTGAGCTTGAGTAATACACAGAACTTCTAAAAGCTGTACGTAGTTTACATGCAATAATAAAGATAAGCAATTGACAAGCCGAGGTGCAAAGACAAAAATCATGTCAACAATACCGACTCCCCACTGAAATTAGACTAAATGGGAGGCTATTGGCTCCTTCAAATAATATTGTTACATTTTAGACAATGACACAGATGTTTAATGACCATAACATGACTGGTAATGTAAGCAGTAAAGTCAATGCTAAAGGAAAATGTAATCTGCCAGCTTAGTTAGAATAGATGTCATTTATTTTACTTTCTCTTTCTATAAGACCGACTCTAATTCCCTTTCTTCGTGATCAATTTATTTACCTTTCCCTCTGCTATTATACCCAGTTGTCTTCTACCAGATCCACTTTTCTGTTTATCTACTGTTTTGGTGCTGTAAGACAGTTTGGAAAGAGCTATTGCCAGGCAGAGCCTATAATTGTTTAAACTTCTATTAAAATCTTTTGATTAATTAGAGAAATCCTAGGCTAACTTTCCAAAGGCATTCTTTAATTTAATATAAAAACAAAGGCAAGAAGATGTTTGTTGAGGGAGAAGAAATTGGGGCGAGGTAGACTGAAAGAACGAGGCAAGTGAGAAAATCTCATCATTTGGGTGGAAGGCACCTAAAAATATGACAGAGTAATAAGGGAGATTTAACATAAATGATAAAGGAGTAAATATTCAACAGCAGCAATGATGAAAATTGTTGGAAAAGAATGAAAAATGAGAAATAGTGAGGCAAGAGTTTAAACCAGCTATTTCAATAGCAATTCTGTCTCATACCAGGACCAAATAACAAGATAGTGTGCCCTCTAGCCAATGACTTTCCATCGAGTCTGTGGGTGTATTATTAATTGATATGTACCATTGGTATTCATAAACATTATAAGAGGTAGAAAATCATAATTTTAAAGGGAATATAAAAGAGCATTTAGAGAAATATTAGGGAAAAATAGTTTGCAAAGATTTAAGTAACTCGGAAGAATGACAACAAAGGGGATAAATTAGAAATCCTTTCAGGCAACATATATTTAAGAAGCCAGTGGTCCAAATGTTCTATTACACTGGGCAACAATTTTGTGTATTTTACATGACCCTACTCATGCAAGATGAGACTGATAAACATTAAATCAAGGTCACTGGAGGAAGTTTCGTGCAAAGAAGACCTTTAATTGGCAGTGCGGTGATGGGGTATTTGAGGGAAAAGGATCAGGTTTGGAGTTGAGTGGAACAGGACCATTAGGAAGTGGGACGTTAGTGGATGGGATATTGGGAACAGGGAACCAAGGGTCAGCATGCTCAGATATGAAATCCACTCGGTGTCTGAGAGAAGTATGGAGATGTAAGCCCAGTGCCTTGAGGAAGCAAGGGAGTTATGAATGAACTCCATGAATTGAAAAGAGAAAAAAAATTCTTTTCTTCCCTTTTTGGCAAGCTTTACTACTACTGTAGTCAAACTGAACATAGCAATTATGATTTTGCAATGTTTATAATTCTTGGTCAAATAACATTTTCAAAAGCACAATTATCTATTACTTCTTGAAGGTGTTATTTCTCTGCCATGCTGGTATTTCTAAACATTGATTACTTCTTTAGAATATTGAAGAGACCACTTTGCAAAACTGTTTGTCATCTCATATCCTGTTTTGACCCGAATTGTCTGCGATTCTTTTTCCCTTCTGGGTGCTGCTTGATCTGCTGAGTTCTTCCAGTAGATTGTTTGTTGCTCCGATTACAGCATCTGAAATCACTTGTGTCTTCATATCCTATGCTGTTGACCGAGTCCTCACCAATCTGTTGCTCAGACTAATCAGGGTATGTTATGCTTGTCTGTGATATAGTCAACAGGTAACTTCGTTGCTGTCTCTGTGGAGGTTTCATGTTCTCTCCATCACTACATGGGTTTCCACTGGTTACTCTGATTTCCTTTCAAAGATGTGCTAATGCTTGACTACTGTAAGCTATGCTCAGGACAAGCAGTAACTAAAACATCAAGTGGGACTTGATGGGAATATGTGAGGAAAACACTTTGTAGGGTTTAGGGAAATAAGGAAAGGAAGAATGGGACTGATGGAATTGCTGTGGTGGGAGGCAGCATCAACCCACGGAGGTGGAAGTAAACAGATAGTAATGACTCAACTGGATGAATCAACTCTCATACAGAATGTATTAGCAGGGCATGGATAATACCATATGGTTACCATTTATAATACCTTGGGCCCTGAGGAATTCATACTCTTAAATAAAAGTTCAGTGTTTATCTTGTTGCTACTGGGTATTCACAGGGAATCTGATGAAACAACTAACACAGAAAGAAAATAAATGTGTCTTTACCTGATGTGCTTCTGAATAACTGATTAGCTCTGCTTTTAGATTCTTACAACTATCACAAAGAATTCATGAGTCAAATAACATAGTTGCATGTTAGGGAAAGACGATTAAACACATGAAGATGAAGGAGGAAAAGATAGTTTATGCAGGTATAAGGATAGGACAGGTTTGTGTGGAGCAGAACACCATCGGTTGGGCTGAGCTGCCTGCTTCTTTGCTTTGTATTCGATGAATTACATATATAAAGGAGAACCCTGAATGGAGAAACCCAGAATAGCCTCATCTATTAATATCATATGATAGATAATTTCAAATGTTTGAGACTGAAAGCACTGAAGTAATGGCAAAAACGCCTGTACAGTGAAAGGGAATAACCGCCTGAAATATCAAGTGATGTTACTTTATGAATGTCCTGCAAATATTGCTACTTGATAGCCAATAAACTACAAACTGCTTAAATACAGAATGAAAGACCAGATGTAAATTAATGGTATCCAGTGACAGAAAACACAAAGTTAAAAGTCTAATGGTTTTCTTTATTTCTTTTTTATTCTATTGTTCTTATGTTCTTGGGAGGTGCAGGAGTCTTGGGACCCATGTGGTAGGTTCAGGAGTATCACAAGCAAGCGAAAATCTGCAGATGCTGGAAATCCAAAGCAACACACACAAAATGCTTGAGGAACTCAGCAGGTCAGGCAGCATCTATAGAAAAGAGTAAACAGTCGATGTTTCAGGCCGAGACCTTTCAACAGGTAGTTGGTGTCCTGTGACCATCAGGCTCCCAGACTGGCTTCGCTCGTCTCCGTACGGAACTGCCTCTGCACATGTGGACTCATTTTTTCTGACTCTGAAGTTCATGTTCTATGTGTTATTTGTTTTTTTTACTCTTTGCACAATTTGTCCTCTTTTGCATATTGGATATGTGGTGGTCTTTGTTTTGTGTGTTTTTTCTAGGGTTCTGTTGTGCCTTTTTGTTTTTTGGGAGCCTGCAAGAAGATGAACTTCAAGGTTGTATATAATATACCTGCTTTGATCATAAATTTGAACTTTGAACTTTATCAATTAGGAATGGCCAGTTGTCAGACATGAATCACATGTGCCTTTCCTGTAGCTTGAAGTGTGTTTTTTAAACACTTTGTTCAGCTGTCAACATTCGAAAGACACAATAATAGCAAAAGTATGTACACAGTTACAAAGAATAATCATTCACTTCACTTTCATTGGCACGCTCTAATATATATTCTTTAAATTTATCGCAATATACATGCAAAGAGAGCAATAAATTACTTCACTCCTGTCTACATAGCATTGTGAAGAAATCACAACAGTTCGTCTCCCAAGTTTTTGACTGTTCATCTTTTATCTGAATTGTCAGTAGGTTGTAATAAAGAAAACCTTCCACTGAGTACCTCTGCACCACCTGACACAGGTGGGACTTCCCTGTGGCCAAACATTTTAATTCCCATTCCCATTCCCATTCCAATGCATCGGTCCATGGCTTCCTCTTGTGCCAAGATGAAGCCACTCTCTGGGTGGAGAAGTAACACCTTATATTCCATCTAGGTTCCCTCCAATCTGATGGCATTAATATCGATTTCTCCTTCCAGTAAACAAATCCCCCCCCCCCCACCTTTACTCTCATCCCCACTCTGGCCTTTTACTTCTTCTCGCCTGCCTTTCATTTCCACCTGGGTCCCCTCCTTCTTCCCTTCCTCTTATGCTCCACTTTCCCCTCCTATCAGATTCCTTCTTCTCCAGCCCTTGATCTTCCCCACTCACCTGGCATCACCAATCAGTTTCCAGCTATCCTTCTCCCTCTTCGCCCCCACCTTTTTAATCTGCTGTCTTCCCCCTTCCTTCTGAAGAAGCATCTCAGTCTGAAACAGTGACAGTCTATTCATTTCCATAGATGTTACCTGACTTGCTGAGTTCCTCCAGCATGTTGTGTGTTTTGCTCACGTCCTAATCTAGTGGTTCTTGAAAAAGTTTATGATGAATAATGTAGATGATGAACACAAAAAAAAGAATCTGCAGATGCTGGAAATCCAAAGCAACACCCAGAATACTGGAGGAACTCAGCAGATCAGGTGGAATCGATGGAAAAAAAACCGTTGACGTTTCAGGGCATGGCCGTTTTTCAGGACTGTAAAGGAAGGGGAGAAGTCAGGGAGAACGTGGCGAGAGGGAGGAAGAACTACAAGGTACAGTAGCAGGTGATATTTGGAACAGATAGAGGGGGAGGGGTGAAGTAAAGAGCTGGGAAATTGGCGAAAGAAATAAAGGGCTGGAGAAGTGAGTATCTGATGAGAGAGGACCAGAGACCATGGAAGAAAGGGAAGGCGAGGAGCCCTACAGGGAAGTGATGGGCAGGTAGTAAGAAGATAAGGTGAGAGAAGGAAGCAGGAATGGGAATGGTGAAGTAGCGGTGGGGGTGGGGACATTACCAGAAGTGCGAGAAATCGATGTTCGTGTCGTCAGGTTGGCGGCTACCTAGACCGACTATGAGGAGTTGCTCCTCCACCCTGAGTGTGGCCTCATCCTGGCAGTAGATGAGTCCATGGACTGATATGTCGGAATGGTAATAGGAATTAGAATTGAAATGAGTGGCCACCGGGACATCCTGCTCTTTGAGTCGGATGGCACGAAGGTGCTCGGCGAAGCGGTCTCCCACCCTACATCGGGTCTCACCAATCTACGGGAGGCCACGCCGGATACAGTAGATGGCCCCGACAAACTCAAGAGTGAAGTGTCGCCCCACTTGGAAGGACTTTTTGGAACCCTGAATGGTAATGAGAGAGGAGGAGTAGGGGCTGGTGTAGCACTTGTTCCGCTTGCAGGGTTTGAGTGGCAGGAGGGAGATCAGCAGTGGGGAGGGACGAATGGACGACGGATGTTTCATTGACGTTTCAAACGACGTGACAGAATACTGTCTGTCACACCTGTTTGTTGCCATAGCTGTTTGCCTTTCATGGTCCCCCGAGGAGAGCACATGTTCCCTCAACCCCCCCCCCCCGCCCGCTCCTCCCTCTCTTGCAGTAAAACTTCAGTGCGATATTGTTAAACCACCCTCAGCGGTGCCATTACTATATCTTTATCACGTACAATGCACATTTTCTTTAATAAGAGCACTTTGGTGTTTAGTCCAGGCTAGCTTTCCGCCTTTGAGGTCGTTCCCAGGTTTGCAGCTGTTCAGTAGCAGCGTCGGTACAGTACTCGCTGCCTGCCGCAGTCACACTAATTGCAGGCGGCATCATAAATAACGAGCGCAGATTAATTCCCCATCGAAATCTGTATGCTGCTTTCCGAGGCCGGGGAATTTAGGTTCTTTATATCTTTCACTCGGCTGGAACATTTTATTTGTCCATTGGGCTTTGTTCGCCGCAGCATAACAGATGTTAAGTAAGGTCGGCGGGGAAGAATTGCTAAGTTTAATAAGGTTTTACTAATATATTATGGCCGAACACACACATTAGCATATAGTGCTACAGTATTGTGGTATAACAATATTGGCCTATTTGTGAATGCTGTCAAACGTGTTGGAAATAATAATTTCAAAGTAAATATCATTGGAGTAAGTTATTTTTATAACACGATCAAAAATACTTTATTAAAATGGCCGCTGTGTTTAGACAAATTTGTAAGAAAATGCATTAAAATGAAAAGTTGGGAACTGACTGATATAATTGCAAAGGTGTACTTCATCCCATAAAATGTTTGAAATAAGTGATGACGAGACATCAGAACATACTGCACAAACTGTTGTGTGTGGAGGTGCGGTGGTGGGGAATCCCGAGGAGAGTCTTGGAGTTGCTCTTGGCTTTCAGCACTCCTCTGCAGCTCCGGGCTGCCAGTGCCAACGAGCACTGAGAACCGTCGGGTAGTGGGCGGGAGAGCCCAGCTCCGCGTTCGGCGGCGGCGGCAGCGGCAGCGGTGACTGGATCTGTCAGTCAAGGGCTGGAGGCGCGCTCACTGCTCGGTCTGCAAGGTAACCGGAGCAACCGGGAGCGCCGCCCTCCCCTCACACACTCCTGCTAGATCGGCGGGTGCCGCTCCGACAATCGGGAGCGGGGAGGGAGGATGCCCCGGCGGTCTTGAGGGGAAAGCAATGTAGCTACAAGTACCGACCCCGGGCAGCACCGACGTGTGGGAGTGGCACTTGGAGGAGCCCAGCAGGGCTGAACTGATAGGCAACCTGGACCATGGCGACTCGCAACCTCACCGACTACGAGCGTACGGAAGCTTGGCTCGATGACAATTCAGACTTTGCACATTCATACTTCGTTCGGAAGGCCACCAGGTAAGAAAGACCGGCAAGCCTGTTTCGCGGGGATCAAACGCATGCGATCGGACAGGGGCGTGTGGTTCTTGGGCTTCATATGTAGTAGAGCAGCATTGAAATGAATTACATTTGCTGGCCCCTTTGGGGGTTGTTGACAAAGACGCGGCGCGATGAAACAACAACTTATTTAAGTTTGATCGGCGTTTAGGCGATTAGATGTTACTTGACTGAAAGTGCTCGAATTCTACGAATCTTGAAAAGCCAACATTCGCAAATATTCGACAAATATCCTGTTATTTTAGGATTTTTTTGGGTATATGTTTTCGCAGATGCTAAACACTTTCCTAGAGTGCGCTTTCTACTTCCTTGTTGTGTGGTGAAAATTTCGAATTGCTGAGTATTACTGAACGCAGAGTAGAATAAGTGTATGTAGCATCAAGGAGTCGTGCTTGTATTATTTTATAGGAATCAGTTGCGATGAAAGACCTAATAATATTTCACGACGAGATTGGGGAATGCATAAACCAGAAGTTGACTGACCAGAATATAAGAAGTATATTGTTTTCGGCACAACAGATGTCAAATCAGATGTTAAATAACTATTGGACTTTAAAGAAACAGTAAATTGCAAATCTGAAGTTGTAGCAGAAAATGCTCAGCAGGTCAGACAGCGTCTGTGGGCAAGAAACAGAGTTAAAGTTTCAGATGGAAGATGGGAGGTTACAGCAGAAACAAAGTTAATAGTCCAGGTCACTGATTGCAAAGGTAGGCAACCAAAACCATTAACTATATTTTTGTTTCTGCTGATGCTGCTGACCCACTGTATGAAATTACCCTGATATGATTTTTATAAATAAAAATATGTTGCAGTTCCATATTAAAATTATATTTCAGAAGTAGGAAAGAATAAAAACATTGACAGTAATCGTTTTTTAATGAAAGAGCATTGATATTTCTTACAGTTTAAAGCACATCCCTCAAATTTTAAATAACGTGCTTATGGCTATCTTTTGTGAAATAACTTCCGTAAATCTTATAATATTTGAACATTTTCAAAGACGAGAAATATTAGTTCTAACACACAGAATGCTGGAGGAATGCAGCAGGCCAGACAGCATCCATGGAAAAGAGTAAACAGTGGATGTTTCAAGCCGAGACCCTTCATCAGGACAGATGCTTCACTAAGCATCTACACTATGTCTGCCAGAACAAGCGGGATCTCCCAGTGACCATCCATTTAATTCCACTTCCCATTCCCATTCCAATATGTTCATCCATGGCCTCCTCCACTGTCGGTATAAGGTCACACTTAGGTTGGAGGAACAACACCTTACATTACATTTGGTAGCTTCTAACCTGATGGCACAAACATAGATTTCTCAAACTTCCAGTAATGCCTCCCCTCCCCTTCACCATTTTTCATCCCCTTGGCCCTCTCTCGTGTTGTCTCCTTGCCTACCCGTTGCCTCCCTCTGGTGCCTGTCCACCCCACCCCCCTTTTCCTTTCTTCCATGGCCTTCTGTCTCTTTCACCAATCAACATCCTAGCACTTTGCTTCATCCCTCCCCCTCCAAGTTTCACCTATCACCTGGCACTTCTCTCTCCCCTCCCCTCCCCCCCCCCACCTTTCAAATCTACTCCTCAGCTTTTTTTCTCCAGTCCTGCCAAAGGATTTCGGCCCAAAATGTCGACTGTACTTTTTTCCATAGATGCTGCCTGGCTTGCTGAGTTCCTCCAGCATTTTGTGTGTATTATTTTGATTTTCAGCATCTGCAGATTTTTTCTTGTATGAGAAAAATATTAGTGCAGTATTTCTATATGGAATAGTAGTTTGTTCCCTGATAATTGATTTTTAAAAAATGTTTGAACATCAATCTCTCGAATGTCCATAATTCCCCCCACCCCCTTTCACCATTCCCCAACCCCTTTTCCCTCTCTTACCTTATCTCCTTGCCTGCCCATCACCTTCCTCTGGTGTTCCTCTCCTCTTTTCTCTCTGCCATGCCTTCTGTCCTCTCCTGTCAGACTCCCCCTTCTCCAGCCCTGTATCTCTTTCACAATCAACTTCCCAGCTCTTTACCTCTCCCAGTTTCACCCTTCCTTTCCTCCACCTTATAACTCGACTCATCTGTTCTCCTCCAGCCTTGCTGAAGGGTCTCGGCCCGAAACGTCGACTGTACTCTTTTCCGCAGAGGCTGCCTGGCCTCCTGAGCTCCTCCAGTATTCCGTGATATGTTACTAAAAAAAAGTAATCTGATTTGAAATTATTTTGCTAGAACAGCAAAAATATTATGGTTTTAGATATCATATTAAATATTAAAAGTATCAATACTGATATCAAATATAGAATAAATAGAGCAGGTTTTCATTGGTGCAGAAAACATATGTAAATATATCACAACTATTTTCATAATGCAAATATAATAATTTGGATTTGTTAAAAGAAACTAAAACACAGTAGCAAAGCTTCATATAGCTGCTGCAATTTATTGATTCGCCTTTGTGATTTTCTTACTAACAATATACCATTTGAGTGTACTTCTTAATTAAAGAAAATTTCACTGTACTGGAGTGGAATAGAATGAAAGGGGCAGTGATAGCCCGCATAATAAATTTGCTTTGGGACAGGAAGGGGAGAGTTGTAGTGAATAAGGTGGGGGAAGGAATGCACTGGTGTTCCTCAAGGGCATTAAAGTTTGGAAGTGTAATGAATATTGAGGAAAAAGAGTATTTTGACAGGCTGGAGGAGTACGATGGATGAAATTTAATATAAAGTACAATGTAATATATATTCATTAGGAGAATCTAGAATATGTTCTGAAGGGACAATAGGTTCAAAATACTAATATTGCTAACGTAAGCACCCCTAGTCTAAATGTTTGTTGTTTTTTTTTGGAAAATAGAGAATTAACACAAGTAAAGGGAAAGATTTGGGAAAGGGATAAAAAAAATGAAAAAATTAAGTAAATAAGTACATAGGGATTGGATAATTATGTCTGCGGGCAGGAACAAGCACGAACAAATTGGGATATAAACACCTACAATGGTTGGTATATAGGCTTGTATGCAACATTTTGGACCAGTGGAAATGGTCCAGAAGGGTTGTATGGAAACTATTATCACCATTTTTCTTAACAACTAATTTCATTACTTAGCCTAATAGGTTGGATTTACCACAGTACATAATTATCTATTTAAATGTTTATTTTGCTTTTATATCATCTCAATGTGTACTTAAGAATGTATAAATAATTGTAGTTTTATACATATAAAAAAATGGAAAAGGTTATATGTGTGAAAAAAGTACATGATAATTGTGAACTCCTTATCCAAATAAAAATAAAATTAAAAAAAAAAGAAAATAGTATTTGAAAATAAACCTTTGAATTTGGAAGGACAGATTCAGAAAAATTTTAAAACATCCTGAGCTTTATAAAGAATCCCATAGAGTTAAAAAATAGAGTAAAGTGTTGTTCCTCTGTAGAACATTAGTCTGATTGCAGTTGACTGCACTATTCAATGGTGTGAGGCAACACCAGAGAGGGCTCGAGAGGATTCAGTAGAACACTGTCAGTGATTTCGACTACACAGGTGGACTAGAAAATTTGGAAATGTTTTGCTTGAAGAAAAGGAATTTGTGAAGTAATTTAATAGCTGCATTCAAGATCTTCAAGATTAAGTGAATAAGTGGGGTGGTTTCTGTTGACAGAAACCAGAGCTCATGGCTTTAAACTGATTGGCAAAAGCATAAGGTTCAACATTAGGAATCTTGTTTTTCAGGCAGTCTCAGTTGGAAGTTACTCCCTGAAAGGTTGGAGAAAATTTGATCTTGAATTCCAAAAGAAATTAGTTGACTGTTTGAAGGAGAGAAGAAAAAAATGACGACTGGAAAAGAGCTCGGGGAATGGACCTGACTGTATATATTACAGAAGCGTTATCTGAAGCTTGTTTTGGGGTCCAAGCATGACAACAAGAAGTGAACACACTGGATCAGTGTTGATGCTCATAGACACATGGATGAATTCAGAAGAAACAGAGAGAAGTTTCTCCTGTCCTTGCGGTGCATGTGTGTACAAAGCTAAGCAGGGAGTTAAACCCCACTCAAAAGTTACCTGAGCCGGAAGGGTTTTTAAAGAAAAAAAACTTGTGCAACTACAGAAAGTTTAAGTAAAATATGTACTAAATTCAATACAGAATCTTTATTCATGTGAATATACTAATGCTATCAATTATTCTCACGATCAGCGTTAACCAAGGAAATTATGTTTAAGGCAGCCGTACAGGAAGTGGCATTTATACAAAATGAACAGCACCTCTAGCAGCCAGAACACTCCCCACCTGACATCCATAAAATGTCAAACTTAACTACAGAAACTAAAGGTCAAATGAGTATTTTAGATTGGATTATGACAATACTCAGTCCTCGTTTATTGTTATTTAGAAATGCATGCATGCATTAAGAAATGATACAATGTTCCTCCAGCGTGATGTCATAGAAAAACAGGACAAACCAAAGGCTAACACTGACAGAACCACATAATTATAACATATAGTTACAGCAGTGCAAAGCAATACCATAATTTGATAAAGAACAGACTAGGGGCATGGTAAAAAAAAAGTCTCAAAGTCCCAAGTCCCTGATAGCAGGCGGCAAAGGGAGAAACTCCCTGCCATAACCTCCGGGCACCAATAGCTGCCGGTGCATTGGAAGCACCCGACCACAGCCAACACTGCGTTCGTCCGTCCAAAAACTTTGAGCCTCCGAACAGCCCCTCCGATATAGCCTCCCGAATGCCATCCTCTGCCAATTGCCTTCGACCTTGCCCCGGCCGCCAAAACAAGCAAAGCCGAGGATTCAGGCCTTCTCCTCCAGAGATTCTGGACCACACAGTAACAGCGGCAGCGAAGCGGGCATTTCAGAAGTTTCTCCATACTCTCACCTCTGTCTCCATCAAATCAGATTTGTGCATGGTCCCCTACTTGACAAATAACAGACATCACCACCGGAGTGGCCGTGCGTGCTGCGTCGCGCCGCCATCTTCTCCTCCTCCTCCTTCAATATGTCTTTGGCAAAAGAAAGGACAGTCTCAAAGACTGGTCTTGAAACTGTCTTACTGCATTATTTTTAACCGTTCTTGCTTCAAAAATGTCGGCCTTAATGACATACTTGTTCTTGGTTACGTCAGATGAGCAGACTGGTGACAAGGTGCTAACCCAGAATGAAGATTGGGTGAGGTACCTCTGAGATGACTGGTGTTCTCTTAATATGTCCTCCAATATTCACTGTAGCCCCTCAAAGTCAAGGAAGGGACAGAGTTTACTAGATTTTCTTTGGATTCAGTAATGTTCCTGCTTTGTGATGCACTGTAATTTCTCTGCATACACCTGTCTTTGAACAACAAGAAGGGTTCTAACGCTTGCCCTGTTCAGTTGCTCTGCACTGAGAAGTTACTTACAACTGTGCCAAACACTGCAAAAGCTTTCTTTGACTACTGCTACAATCTTCTCTTTCATATAGGTATTACTCTGTCAGGGTCTGAAATGATGCATGCGCCCATTCTCCAGGACATTAGTCTTAAATGGACTGACAGTTGGGTGATGAGCACCATTGAGGAGGACTTCACCCACTATGAACCCACCCATATACAGTCGTTGGAATTAAAGTGCATCGTGTTGACCATTGTGCTGTTCCCGTCATTTTGTGCACAGATAGTCTCTCTGCCAAGCAATAAGAGAATCTCAGCAAAAGAGTCAAATCAAATCAAGCTTAATTATCATTCAAACATACATGGACACAGCCAAACAAAACAGCATTTCTCAGGGGCCAAGGCGCAAAACATACACAGCACATTCAAAATAGTGAGAAAAAGAAACATAGTCACTAAAGAAAACACATAAACAGTCCAAGACCATGAGCGGTGTGTCCCGCAAATTGTTGGTACAGTTACTGGCAATTCAGCCTGTTATTTCACCAATCAAACACTGGAGGGCAGCAGTGATGAGCAAGGCCAGCCCTAACTGAGCATGGATGCCATGCTGTACCGCCTCCAGTATCTCCTCACCTGGACTGCAGCAGGCAAGCCTGCGGCTTGAGGCCTAGTTGTTGCTACAACTGACGCCGCACTGCTGCCTCGCTGTCTGTTGCTCCACTAAACAAGGGAAACAGGGCTGTGGCACCTTACATTATAAATGTGCGACAGGGTCTTGCGATCGCAAGAGAAATGTCCAAGATTGTGGGGGATTCTTGTCAGCTATGTCTCTAAGGTGTGAATGGGCATATGCAGCTTCACAAGTTGCGCTTCATACCTGTTACTGGGAATATGGACACACTCAATGAGGGTTAGCAAGCGTAAGTACATCTTCCTTCCTATTGACTCTGCGAAAAATCCACAGGCTCTGCTTCCAACAACTACTGATGTTCCAGGACATGTCTATAGAGTATATAAGGAAGTAGCTATATCTGATAGATGCTACTGCTGCACATTGTTATCAGCAAAGGAGTGTCCCTTGTCCTTTAGGTGTAGATATACAGCCTGTACCTAAACATAAACAGCAATACTGAATGCAGTGAGAACTGCACAGATCTGTATATCGGCGAGACAAAACAACCGCTTCACAAATCAATGATTCAACATAGGAGGGCTAACACCTCAAATCAAGACTCAGCTGTATGTCTACACCTAAAGGACAAGAGAAACTCCTTTGATAACAATGTGCACATTTTGGACAGGGAGGGCAGGTGGTTTGAAAGAGAAGTTAAAGGAGCCATCTTTGTCAAACTGGAAAACCCATCCCTGAACACGGGGTGGGGTACGACATCACCTGTCAGGTACTTATGGTGCAGGCCTAACATCTCTACCCCAGCATCTCCACAACAGTTCACACCTCCATTCCTGCAAAGATAAGACTAGTGACCTTCTCATTACCTCTACAACTCTTAATGACTCTCATGTGATTGCTATACGTTTAAACAACTCACAGAGTTTATAAACCTGAAAACTACCCTCCATGGATCAGAACTGAAGAAGCTTCTTGGATGAGTAGCAAAATATCTTCTAGACAACACAGCAAGTCCATTTGCCTTGATTTACTACTACTTGTATGACTGAGAACCTTCATAGATGTGTAATCTGCTTCAAGTTATTCATGCACATGTACAAGTCAGACAATATTGTTCTTGAAGACTCAATTAATGAATGGTGTTGGTAGATTGGTAAAGATTGTCTTAATGACTACTATCAGCACCAGCATAACACTAAATCAGCTGGCAATGTGAGATATAATATAAAAATCTACAGCACATTACAGGCCCTTCAGCCCACAATTTGTGCCGATCATGTAACCTACTCTTAGAAACTGCCTAAAATTTCCCTCACCACATAGCCCTCTATTTTCCTAAACTCCATGTACCTATCTAAGAGTCTCTTAAAAGGCTCTATTGTATCCACCTGTACCAACTTCGCTGCCGGTGTTTTCCATGCACCCACCTATCTGTATGAAAAACTTACCTCTGACATCCCCCTTCTACCTACTTCCAAACACCTTAAAACTGTGCCCTCTCGTGTTAGCCATTTCAGCCCTGCAAGAAAGCCTCTGACTATCCGCACAATCAATGCCTCTCATCATCTTATACACCTCCATCAGGTCACCTCTCATCCTCTGTTGCTCCAAGGAGAAAAGGCTAAGTTCAGTCAACCTGTTCTCATAAGGCATACTCTCCAATTCAGGCAACATCCTTCTAAATCTCCTTTGCACACTGTCTATAGTATCCACCACCTTCCTGTAATGAGGTGACCAGAAATGAACACAGTACTCCAATTGGGGTCTGACCAAAGTCTTATATAGTTGTAACATGACCTCATGGCTCTCGAACTCAATCACATGGTTGATGAAGGCGTTGTTAATGTTATTGTATGTGCATGTAGACTGCATAGAAATCACAATCACTTGTACTAACCATCATGCCAAACTTAATATAATGAAGAGTCTTAAGGGCAAATATATTCTGGGTAAATTTCTTGCTTAATTTCCATATTCTCTCTGGAGACATTAACTTCAATTTTCTGTCCATTTTCACTTTCCTTCCTTGGTGAAAGCTTTATGTGGTCTTAAATTACAGCTGAAAAAGGAGTTAAAATGCAGAAAACACTTGTCTGCATTTCATTTATTTCCACTTTCTTACTTCTTCGCTCGCTTTCTCATCTGTATGAGCAATTTAAATTGCGGCCTCACAGTAATAAGCAATTATCTTTCACTTTCTATGGCAGCAAGCACCGATGGAAATATTGGATTGTCCCAAAATTATTTTTCTGCTTCTCTAGAATCTCTAGAATAGTAAGAGACGTAGCATTAACAAAAATAACAGGAAGTGTAGGCCAAATGGCCACACAAACTTTGTTAACTGTTCAGTGACATCATAGCTAATCTAACTCAATCTGGTCCATTGTCCCATCTGATTCATATATTCTGTGATTTCCCAAAAAAAAACCCCAAAATATATTGGCAAGGGGAATGTATTTATAACACTGAAGTTGAGACTTATATGTAGTCTTAACTTTTTTTTATACATGTAAATTTCACATCAACAATGTTATAGAGACATACAAAAGTGCAGAACAGAAACAGACCCTTTGGTCCATCTAGTCCTTGCTGAACACTTAAGCTGCCTAGTACCATCGACCTGCACACAGACCACAGCCCTCCATACCCCTACCATTGATGTACTTGTCAAAATTTCTCTTAAACATTGAAACTGAGCTTGCATGCACCACTTGCACTCTCAGGTCATTCCACACTATCACAACCCTCTGAGTGAAGACGTTCCCCCTCAAGTTCCCCTTAAACTTTTCACCTATCACCCTTTACACATGACCTCTGCTTGTAGTCCCACCCAACCTCAGTGGAAAAAGCTTGTTCGCATTTACCCTGTCTATACTTCGTCATAATTTTGCATACCTCTATCAAATAACCTCTCAATCTTCTGGGTTCCAAGGAATAAAGTCTTAACCTATTCAATTTTTCCTTTTAACTCAGGTCTTCTACCTGGCAATGTCATTGTAAAATTTCTCTGCACTCTTTCAACCTTATTTACATCTTTCTTATAGGTAGGTGACCAAAACTGCACACAATATTTGAAATTAGGCCTAAATAATGTCTTATACAACTTCAACATAACATCCAATCTCCTGTATTCAATATCTTGATTTATGAAGGCCAATGTGCCAAAAGCTTTCTTTATGATCCTATCTCCCTGTGCCACCACTTTCAATGAGTTATGGATCTGTATTCCCAGATCGCCTTGTTCTACCACATTCACTGTGTAAGACCTACCCTGGTTAGTCCTCCCAAAGTTCAATACCTCACACTTGTCTGCATTACATTCCATCTGCCATTTTTCCAGCTGGTCCAGATCCCACTGTAAGCTCTGGTCATCTTCTTCGCTGTCCATTACACCCTCACTCATGGTGTCATCCGCACATTTGCTGATCCAATAAACCACATTATCATTCAGATTGTTGATATAGATGACAAACAACAATGGACCCAGCGCCAATCCTTGTGGCACTCCACTAGTCACAGGTCTCCAGTAAGAGATAACGATCTACTACCACTCTCTGGCTTCTCCCACAAAGCCAATGTCTGATCCAATTTATTATCACATATTGAATGCCAAGTGACTGAACCTTCCTGACCAACCTCCCATGCGGGACCTTATCAAGTGCCTTACTCAAAATCCATGTAGACAACATCCACTGCCTTGCCTTCATCAACTTTCTTGGTAACTTCCTCAAAATACTGGAAGGTTTAGACATGACCAACCAGACAAAAGCATTTTACCTATCCCTATTAAGTCCCTGAAAATCCAAATACTCGTATATCCAGTCCCATAGAATACCTTCCAATAACTTTACAATTTCTGATATCAGACTCAATGGCCTATAACTTCCTGGTTTATATTTAGAGTCTTAAACAAAAGAACAATAATAGCTATCCTCCAATCCTCCGGAACCTCACCTGTCACTACAGATGATTTAAAGTTCTCTGCTAGGGCCCCTGCAATTTCTGCACTTGCCTCCCACAGGGTCCGGGTGAACACCCTGTCAGGACTTTGGGATTTATCCACCCTCATTTGCCTCAAGACAGCAGACACCTTCCCCTCTGTAATCTCTATAGGGAGCATGATCTCCCTGTTGCTTTGCCTCACTTCTATAGATTCCATGTCCATCTCCTGGGTAAGTACAGATGCCAATAAAAAATCATTTAAGATCTCCCCCATCTCTTCTGCCTCCACACTTGGATTACAATTCAGATCTTACAGAGCACCAATTTTGTCCCTTGCAATCCTTGCAATGTTTTTTGAAGTTGTTTATTTTTTGGTTTGACGTGTCACTGGGACAAACACCAGTATTCTGAAAATAAGGTGCTAAAATCTGAAGCTAAAATTCCCACCAAACAATCAAGATACATTCTGGTAAATAAGGCTCCTTTCAGGTCTTTTAATTAACCAACAGAATTACACCTTGTTTTCCCAATGCAGCTCCAAGAATTTTGGATGAAAAAATATTGAACTAAAATTCAATAATATGTTTACAAGTATTTTGCTGATGAATCAATCCTGTTATTACAAAATTTGTAGTGAAAATACATTTATTTCAAATATCTATTTTAAATGTAATCATTGTAAAACATCAGCTTTTTGTTTGAAGTGTATTGGGATCAATTATAAAAATAATTTGATAGGTTGTGTTATATTTCCCGTCACTTTCAAGGCAAGAAAAGAAGCTATGTAGATTACATTGAGCATTGAAAATATTCACCAAAACAGATATTGCAGTTATTTATGGTTAGTTCTGAATATTTGGTGACATATTCACCAAATATAATTAATATATCACTAATAATTAATATATTACCAGGTGGAAGTTAGGAATAGGAAGGGGTCAATAAATCTACTGGGTGTTTTTTATAGACCACGCAATAATATCAGGGACATTGAGGAGCAGATAGGGAGGCAGATTCTGGAAAGGTGTAATAATAACAGGGTTGTTGTGGTGGGAGGTTTTAGTTCCCCAAATATTGATTGGCATCTCCCTAGAGCAAGGGGTTTAGATGGGGTGGAGTTTGTTAGGTGTGTTCAGAAAGGTTTCTTGACACAATATGTAGATACAAGAGGAGAGGCTGTACTTGATCTGGCATTGGGAAATGAACTTGGTGAGGTGTCAGATCTCTCAGTGGGAGAGCATTTTGGAGATTGTGATCTCAATTCTATCTCCTTTACCATAGCATTGGAGAGGGATAGGATCAGACAAGTTAGGAAAGCTTTTAATTGGAGTAAGGGGAAATATGAGGCTATCAGGCAGGAACTTGGAATCATAAATTGGAAACAGATGTTCTCAGGGAAACGTACAAAAGAAATGTGGCAAATGTTCAGGGAATATTTGCGTGGAGCTCTGCATAGGTATGTTCCAATAAGACAGGGAAATGATGGTAGGGTACAGGAACCGTGGTGTACAAAGGCTGTTGTAAATCTAGTCAAGAAGAAAAGAAGAACTTACAAAAGGTTCAAAAAAACTAAGTAATGATAGAGATCTAGAAGATTATAAGGCATCAAATGTGACAGTGAAAAAGTATGTATGGAACCGGAGGAAATAGCAGAGGTACTTAATGAGTACTTTGCTTCAGTATTTACTACGGAAAAGTGTCTTGGCGATTGTAGGGATGACTTACAGCAGACTGAAAAGCTTGAGCATGTGGATATTAAGAAAGAGGATGTGCTGGAGCTTTTGGAAAGCATCAAGTTGGATAAGTCACCAGGACTGGATGAAATGTACCCCAAGCTACTGTGGGAGGCGAGGGAGGAGATTGCTGATGGTCTTTGCATCATCAATGAGGACGGGAGAGGTTCCAGAGGGTTGGAGGGTTGCAGATGTTGTTCCCTTATTCAAGAAAGGGCGTAGAGTTAGCCCAGGAAATTATAGACCAGCGAGTCTTATTTCAGTGGTTGGTAAGTTGATGGAGAAGATCCTGAGTGGTAAGATTTATGAACGTTTGGAGAGGCATAATATGATTAGGAATAGTCAGAACGGCTTCATCAAAGGCAGGTCATGCCTTACGAACCTGATTGAATTTTTTGAGGATGTGACTAAACACATTGATGATGGTAGAGCAGTGGATGTAGTGTATATGGATTTTAGCAAGGCATTTGACAAGGTACCCCATTCAGGGCTTATTGAGAAAGTAAGGAGGCATGGGATCCAAGGGAATATTGTTTTGTGGATCCAGTACTGGCTTGCCCACAGAGGGCAAAGAGTGGTTATAGATGGGTCATATTCTGCATGGAGGTAGATGACCAGTGGTGTGCCTTAGGGATCTGTTCTGGGACCCCTAGTCTTTGTGATTTTTATAAGTGATCTGGATGAGGAAGTGGAGGGATGGGTTAGTAAATTTGCTGATGACACTAAGGTTGGGGGTGTTGTGGATAGTGTGGAGGGCTGTCAAAGGTTACAGCGGGACATTGATAGGATGCAAAAATGGGCTGAGAAGTGGCAGATGGAATTCAACCCAGATAAGTGTGAGGTGGTTCATGTTGGTAGGTCAAATATGATGGCAGAATATAGTATTAATGGTAAGACTCTTGGCAGTATGGAGGATCAGAGGGATCTTGGGGTCTGAGTCCATAGGACACTCAAAGCTGCTGTGCAGGTTGACTCTGTGGTTAAGAAGGCATACGGTGCATTGGCCTTCATCAATCGTGGGATTGAGTTTAAGAGCCAAGAGGTAATGTTGCAGCTATATAGGATCCTGGTCAGATCCTACTTGGAGTACTGTGCTCAATTCTGGTTCCCTCACTACAGGAAGGATGTGGAAACTGTAGAAAGGGTGCAGGGGAGATTTACAGAGATGTTGCCTGGTTTGGGGAGCATGCCTTATGAGAATAGGTTAAGTGAACTCAGCCTTTTCTCCTTGGAGCAATGGAGGTTGAGAGGTGACCTGATAGAGGTGTATAAGATGATGAGAGGCATTGATCGTGTGGATAATCAGAGGCTTTTTTCCAGGGCTGAAATGGCTAGCATGAGAGGGCACAGTTTTAAAATGCTTGGAAGTAGGTACAGAGGAGATATCAAGGGTATGTTTTTTAACACAGAGAGTGGTGAGAGCTTGGAATGGGCTGCCGGCGATGGCACTGGAGGTGGAAGTGATTCGTTCTTTTAAGAGACTCCTGGATAGGTACATGGAGCTTAGAAAAATAGAGGGCTATGAGTAACCCTAGGTAATTTCTATGGTAAGGACATGTTTGGCACAGCTTTGTGGGCTGAAGGGCCTGTATTGTGCAGTAGGTTTTCTATGTTTCTAATCAATCACACTTGCACAGTTTGTAAATTTCTAAGTTATCAGCCAGAGCTGTTACCCAGCTTCCTTATTAACTCAAACAGTTGATTGTCATAACCATAAGACCATAAGGCATAGTAGCAGAATTAGGCCATTTAGTTCATTGGATTTGCTATGCCATTCCATCACTGCTGATTTATTACCCCGGTCAACTTCATTCCCCTGCCCTTTCCCTGTAATCTTTGACACCCATACTAATCAAGAATCTATCAACCTCTGCTTTAAACCTGTCCAATGACTTCATGAAAGGTGTCCTCACAGGACATGCAAGCATTCCTGATTATCTTGCTAATTTGATCTTGAAAGTTTAGGACAGATCAGAATTCCATGTCCTTAATAAGAAAAAAAAATCAGTTGTTAATTTCCTACTCAGTTATTTGCTCTGTTTACATGTTGTTCTTTTACTTGAAGCAACTGAATGGTGGTTCACTTTACTCACTTCACCCAGTCAGCCTCCTTGGGCCTTTGTGTTCACTTCTTGTAATATCACCCAATGGTCCTGCCAACTATCACACTCTCTATCGTCCTGCTTCTGCTACTGCCCCTTCCTAGACAGGGTCCCAAGCTGCTACTGCCCCATTCATGACACCCTTGTGGGAAACACTGCTCTCCACTGAACAGTTCAGGTATTATCCTCTGTGAGAAAAAATGTTTCAGTGATCCACAGTCCTCATTGCTTCATTCCTCACTTCAAAACCTGCTTATGTTTTTGCTGAGTCCCTCCTTTTCCAATTTGATCACACTTTGCCTAAAGAATAATTTCAGTGTGATGTAAAATAGGTTAAATATTGCATTCTAAGATCTCTTTCATAATAACCCTGCAATTTTCCACCAATTCATTTTAAAGCAGTGTAGATTTGATTTCCCAAAATGCACTGTATTTATGGAAGAACGCCTTTGTAGCATCAACTCAGTTTTTAAATCATTACCACCAAGTAAGTCTTGGAAGCATCTTTCCAGGACTGAACCGCCGGCTATTGAATATTTCTCATCTCTCAGTGCCTGATTGGTAGAGACCACCCTCCAGCCATTATTCTGTATCCCAATGTGAGCATTGCAGGTTTAGCATCACTCCTCTTTTTCTTCACGGATTTTCCAAAGAGCTTCATTGTTATTATGGACTTGGATATTGTGATTATAATAGCAATGAAGCAGTCAACATTTGGTGCAGTAACATTCTGAAATTTGCAGCAATCTTATGATTATATTTCCATCTTTATTTCATGCACTGTAAAGAGAGAGTGGATAGACCAGGATTGTTTCCCTTCAGTGAGCGAGGCTGGTGGGTGACTTGAAAGAGGTTTATATGAAGATGAGGGGCACTGATAGAGTGGACGGCCATACTCTTTTTCCCAGGGTCAGGGAACAACTCTTCCACACAGAGGAGGCAATATATGGAATGAACTGTCAGAGGAAATTGAAGGCATAGGTACAATTACAACATTTGAAAGATGTTTCGACAGGTACATAACAGATGATAGGAAAGATTTGAAGAAATATAAGGAAAAGGAAAGAAGATGAGATTAGTTCAGGAAGGCATGGGCAAGTTGACCGAAAGGACCTCTGTGCTGCATAACTCTATGACTCTAGATGTTACAAACATTTCTGAACAAGTGTGCTTATTTCTTTGTATTTAATTGAGAGAATTTTTAGCCTAATTGATCAACCCACTGTTGCTGAATGACGGTGCCTGCTTTTTAGTTCATCTCTGATTGCAACTGGCATCAAGAACATGAAAGTGCACACTGGAGAAGTCAGTGTGTGTTTTGTGTAGTGATGAACACCATCACTTTGGCACTAACTGCAAAATCCAAGACATGGCGTTATTGATTGGTTGATGCAGTGACATGTCATGTTGCTCGTCAAATTTGTTAATAGCTCCTGAACTGTCTTAGCTAAGTTGGCATGATTATTCTACAATTTTTCTTACTTGTATATCTGCACTGTATGTTATCTAGCACTGATCAAACTGCTAATATATTTTAGATAATTTATTTGTATATTATTAATTTCACAGATTCAGTCCTCCATCTGGTCAGTTAAATTAATACACATGCCTCCCTTATCGTTCTGTTACTAAAATTAGGTAAGGCACCCCAGGTACACCTTGTAATTGTTCTCTTGGTGTTCTCCAAGAATTTCTGCAGTGAATTATTCTCTTTCTTTTACAATCGCTGTCAGTTGACACCATTTTCACTCTTCTCTATGAGAAGACTATATAGCTTTGTGGTCCATTCCAGAAAACCTAGATTGACACTCTATTGCAGGGAATGTTGTATGCTCCAAAAGAGATGTCATCCTTTGGAAGATACTTTAGATCAAGGTCTCCCAGATGGATGTATATTAAATATTTTGAAAAAAGTACATATATTTTTTAAAGTACACCCCTGCTCCCTACCAAATGACACGAGAAGGCTTGGTGGCATTTTCTATCTGTACCCTTGATTTGGTAGAAATGAGTGAGGGAGGGAGAGAATGAAGGATTGAGGTCATCTCCCCATTCCTAGAATGGATGCAACTAAGAGACATCTTGAAGTGTTGTCCAGTCTAGTCCATGGCAGGAGCGAGCATCACTGGTTGTCAGTAGGTGTGGGGCTGTCACATTCCCACACAATATCATCATGTGGTGCATAATTTTTCAGAATTTCGCAGGCCTTAAGATAATCAGAGCTACCCATATCGTGGCCACAAATTCCCAATGAGGGAAAGATGGAAATTCAGCCGATTGAATCCTCCGAGGAGCGCTGTGTCATATAAAGATCAGTAACGAATCACTTACCTTCACTTATTCATAGAGACAAAGTCAGCGACCCCCATTCGTGTCATGATCATGTTACGTTGTCAGCCATCTGGCCCTTCCACTCAGGGTATTTGTGTTCTGCACTCAGTCCAGCAGCAGCTTCTGCATTGTAATGCACCAGACATGGCTGAACCCCCAAGCAATATTGGCTACATTAGAAACAATGGTGATATTTTCCATCTGTGCCCTTGGGTCAATAGAAGTGTAATACTCCACCTAGTTTCTTACCACAATCTTTGAGGAGCCATCAGTGTTGGAAATAAACAGCAATTTCATTTTCATCAGCTCGTGTGCTTACATTTCACAGGGAAATGGTCAATGCATGGTTCGCAGAGAGAGTACACACTTCAAATGAAACTGCAAGGGATTTGAACTTAGTGCATAAGATGGCCCGGTCGGAGAGTGCAATCCCAGGGACTCCTACCAGAAAAATCTCAGCTTCCGAATTTGACAGACCCCTCAGACCCATTCTTGTTAAAGACTCTGAAGGGTCTTTAACGTTTGTCTTTGATTCAGACAAGAAGGATCAGATGCTGTCGAAAGTCCGTAAACCTGGCTGTGAGGCCGCACCAGTCGACGACCAGTGCTCCAGACTTTTAGAGCTTGTCAGAGACATCTCCAGCCATTTGGATGTCACAACACTCTGTCACAAAATCTTTCTGCACATTAATGAAGTGATCTCTGCAGACAGATACTCACTTTTCCTCGTGCATGAGGACAGCTCAAACGAAAAGTTTCTTGTCAGTCGGCTCTTTGATGTTGCAGAAGGTTCCACTCCTGAAGAAGCTTCAACTAACTGTATTCGCATAGAATGGAACAAAGGGATTGTAGGGCATGTAGCAGCTACAGGAGAGCCACTGAATATTAAAGATGCATACAAGGTTTGTACATCCCTTTATTTACAATGCAGAAATAATAGGGTTAATTACTCTTGATATCAAGGACATTATTTGTGTGGGAAAAATGATATAATAGTACAGGTCGACCTTCACTAATCTGGCACCATTGGGACCTGAGGAGTGCCGGATTAGTGAAAGTGCTGATTTACAGAAGGATCACATTAAGCATAATCAGTGCCGGATTATCTAAGGAACCGGAATACAGCTAGTCGGATTAGTGAGGGTTAACCTGTACTTATTTTATTTAGAGATGTGTCACAGAGAAAGCCCTTTCCACAATTTGAGCCGCCCCACCCCAGCAACCCCGGCAGCCCTGATTTAGTTCTAATCTAATCACGAGACAATTTACAATGGCCAATTAACCTACGTCTTTGGATTGTGGGAGGAAGTGGAACATCTGGGGGAAACCAGGCATTCCACAGGGAGGATATACAGAGACTCCTAACAGAGGACTCTGGAATTGCACTCCAAACTCCAACGCCCTGAGCTGTGATAGTGCTAACGCTACTGTGGTGCCTATGATGTTGGTACGACAAAACAGAATGGAAAATTTGACCACAAGCCCAAAAGACATAGGACAGAATTAGGCCATTTGGCTCATCAAGTCTGCTCGGCCATTTCATCATGGCTGAGTTATTCTCTAAATCTATTCTCCCGCCTTCTGCCTGTAGCCTTTGTTGATCTTACCTATCAACCCTGCTTTAAGTATGTCTAGAGTCACCATGCTCTGGTTAAAGATATTTTTCTTCATCTGTGCTCTTAAGGGATGTCCTATTCTGAGGCTGTGCTCTCTGGCCCTAGCCTCCCCCACTATAGGAAACATCCTCTCCATGTCCACTCTATCTAGGCCTATCAATATTTGATGAATCTCAATGTGATCCTCCTTCATTCTTATAAACTCCAGTGAGTACAGA